>NC_134710.1:338317016-338617016 GCF_043290135.1 Rhipicephalus microplus
TAGCCCGGGAAAAGAGTGCGCGGGCGGCCTGATCGGCCTGTTCGTTACCCCTGAGTCCTTGGTGACCGGGTGCCCAAACCAAATTTCGCGGAGTTGGATTAACGTATCGGCAGCTAGGTTCCAGTATGCGCTGAGCAAGCGGTGAAGCCCACCCTAGCTGATAGTTCCGACAGGCCCCTCGTGAGTCGGTGATGATATGTTTAGAAGAGGGATAGGTGAGAGCCAGAGCGATGGCAATCTCCTCCGCGTGTGTTGCGCTGTAGGCTTTGAAAGTGAGCCCGTTTACGGTGTTTGCGTTGTGTATGACTGCGGCAGTATACCACCCCCCATGGTGCGGGCCGGCAACGTCCACGTAGCACACGTGTTGCTCTTGACCAAAGTGTCGCTGCAACGCTTCCGCGCGCGCCTGGCGGCGACCACTGTGGTTTTCTTTGGACATGTTGCGGGGAAGGGGTCGGACCCGGAGGGCGCGTCTCCAAGGTTCTGGCACTCTCACCCTTTCCTCAATATAGTAATCGTGTTTGATGTGTATTCGGTCCAAGAGGCGGCGACCGGAATGGGTCTGTGCAAGGCGCGTGTATTGGTTAACGAGGTGGGCTTCTCGAAGTTCCCGGTAGGTATTCACCACGCCTAGGGCCAGAAGTCTCTGGTTGGACGTGGTGATAGGGAGGTCGAGAGCCCGCTTGATAACTTTACGGTGGATGACCTCGAGTTGATCATCCTCGTGTTTGCGTAGGTGCAAGTAGGGAGTCGAGTAGAGTATTCTACTCGTTACGAAAGCATGGGCAAGCCGCATTGCATCCCTGCTTCGTAATCCGCCCCGCTTGTTGGAGACCCGGCGGACCATACGGCCCACCTGGTCTCCCACCGTGCGAAGTTTGGCTTTTGTGGTGTCGGCCTTGCGTTGGTGGTGTATGAAGAGGCCAAGGACGCGGATCTCCTTGGCCTCACGGATCGGTCCCGAGGGAAGACTGATATGGAGCTGAGTTGTGTCCTGAGGGGAGGGACGTACGTGCACAAATTCTGACTTAGCCGGGGCACACTGGAGTCCGCAGTAGGTTGCGTAGTCGTCGACTACAGTCGCTGCTGCTTGCAGGCATGACTCCATGTGACCCAGGTTACCTTGCGTGGCCCAGATCGTGATATCATCCGCGTAAAGAGCGTGATGTATCCCTGGTAAAGAAGCCAATTTGGGGGGAAGATGAAGCATGGCTATATTAAATAGGAGGGGAGAGAGGACCGCGCCTTGAGGAGTTCCCCTCGAGCCGATGACGTAAGGCCCATGTTCCTCATCTTGTATGCGTATGTAGGCTTGACGGTCTGTAAGAAACTGTCTAACATAATTGAATGTTTTATAACCACAGTTGGTCTGACTGAGGTGGTCAAGGATTACCTCATGCTTCACGTTGTCGAATGCCCCTTTAAGATCCAAGGCCAGGACTACCTTGTCATTGTGGGGGCATTCAACAGGATCTAATATGTCATGGTGGAGCTGTAGAAGTATATCCTGGGCTGACTTCTGAGGGCGGAATCCAAGCATGGTGTCCGCAAAAGTGTGCTGTGTTTCTAGAAACTCGGAGAGTCTGTCGCGCACCATCGTTTCCATCAGCTTGCCGACACAAGACGTGAGGGAGATGGGGCGAAGGTTCTCCACGTCAATAGGTTTACCTGCCTTCGGGATGAAGGTCACGAGAGCTGATTTCCATTCAAGAGGGAGAGGAGTTTCTCCGTCCCAAATGCTATTGATGTATTTGAGGAGCGTGGCGTAGGCTGCGTCGGGAAGATTGGCCAACAGTTTGACCGTAACCTGGTCACGCCCTGGTGCAGTGCCACGCTTCATCTTGCGTAAGACCGCCTGGAGGTCGTGGAGCTGGAACGGGGTGTCCAACTGCGTGTTCTTTTTGCCTGCGTAGGAGTATGCGGCCGTCCGGGGGTCCTTGGTGGTGCACAGGTATCGGTCCCTGAGCGTGTTTGCCAGCTGTGTTGTCGTTCCTGTAAAGTTGTGCATGACCTTATGTAAGTGACGTTGAGTTTCCGTGCGTGTTTGTGTTGGATCGATGAGAGCGCGAAACAGGCGCCACGTGTTGCGACCAGACATCTGGCGTGCAGCCGTGTTGCACCTGTCCACCCAGTTAGTGTCGGCTAGCTGAGCAGCATATTCCGCAGCTTGCTCCGTGAGTTCTAGGATGCGTTTCTTGAGGCGTCTGTTATGTTTCTGTTTTTTCCACCGTTTGGTGAGGCTGCGGCGGGCCTGCCAAAGATGGAGGAGGTGGTTGTCCACGTCCGTTTGAGTTTCCGTGAGCTGTATCAGCTGTTCGTGTTGTTTCAGTGTAGACGTCAGTGATTTAGACCAGGTGTCGTATCCCGACTGGAGAGGGTCTACAATAGGTAGAGTGGTGCGGAAAGTTGTCCAGTCTGGGATATGAGCTTGTGTAAGTGGGCGTTTTAAGGGACGCATGTACACGGTTGTGTTTAATACACAATGATCACTACCGAGAGTGTCCTGTGTGTTCAGCCAGTCGGCATGGCGTATGTTGCGTGTAATTGTGAGGTCCGGGCAAGTATCTCGTTGAACAGAGTTGCCTACACGTGTTGGGCTGGCGGGATCAGTGTGGAGGGTGAGTCCAAGTGTAGAAAGAAGTTCCGCAAGCTTCCTTCCACGCGTGTCCTCTCGTGAGTAACCCCATAACCTGCTTGGGGCATTGAAGTCGCCGATGATCAGGAGGGGGTCCCGTCCTGCCACCTGCATAGCTTGTGTGAAAGTTGCGCTGAACGTGACGTTCTTAAGCTTTGGGGGAGAGTAAATGTTTAAAATATGAACAGGTGGGTCAGATCGCCTTATAGGCAGCACCGACACCATCGTGTATGGGAAAGGCGGTGTTGTGGGGAGTGTGACTTCCTGGGCGGTATATTGCTTGTGAACAAGTATACATGTCTCCGGGTTGTGTTGAAGTGTAGTGTAATTTGTGAGTTTGACGTCCGTGCCGGCTTCCTGAAGGGCAACCACGGCAACGAGGAACTCAAAGGTCTCAAGATAGAGGCGGAAATGAGCCCGCTTCTTGTGGTTCTTGAGACCTGTGCAGTTCCACTGTGTTAGTAACAACGGCTGAGTTGCTCAGTTTAAAGTGCGCATGCGCTTTACGCGGTGAGCGTTGAACCACACAGCGTGTGCCTTGCTCAATCTCGAGACGTCTTTCCTTGCAGCCCTATACCGGCCGGTGTCGGCGAAGCTGGGCTTATCGTTGGAGGTATATACCATCTTATCGCGTGTATGGTATACGCACGTTCGTGTGTGCATGCACGGACGTGCACCTGTGTTAGCGGCGGGAAAACTCCACGCAGGGACGCTCCTCGGCGGCCTCAATGCAACATCGGTTTTCGGTCGTTTAACGCACATGGTGATGTCGGCTGCCCTGTATAGAGTGTGGCACGAGATCTGCAGTGCCTGTGCACCGTGCGCGCTTGCGTGCGTCGTGCATGCAGCTGGTCGGAAGGGCGGTTAACGCAAGCCGCTCCTCCAATCGATGATGACGGCGCACGCCTCTCCAATGTGCGGGTCGATTGGCACCGATCGAAAGCCGCCCGGTATAACGTGGCCCAGTTGCGCCGCACGGACGTATGCACTAATGCACGCGGGCTCGCGCGCACTTTGGAACTATGTATACAGTTGGGGAGAGAGGTTTCTTCAAGATCGCAGGCCATCACGACACTACCCAATTTCGTTGTGGTCACGGTAAATGTTGCGCAATTTCGGGCTTAGCTTGTCCCTTAAAAAACAATCCTTTTGCGTAAGTTCCGTTAACTTATAAAGAACTGCGATATAGCTAGCGTGCCGGTGTAAGCTGCGTAGGCGTGCGGCTTGATCGTACATACATGTGTAAGTATATGTGCTCAAGTACACTAGGGGCTCGCGCGGGAGATACATGACTATCTTATATAGTTGCGGACAACATTAACACAATATGACGCAAATGTTTATTTAAGCGATGACCACACAGACTGCACTTGACTGCACCAAGTCTATGACTTAGTATTATCCTCCTACAACCATACTCAGATCATGCCATTTTTTTCAGTAAATGTTCTTGACACATTACGTGCCAAGAGAACGTAAAGCTAATGCAAAAATGACTCACAATTAATGATTCTACTATATGCGTGCACTTGTTTAGCTTTCTATCATATATACGGTGCACAAACTTCATACTGGCCTGCGCAAATACTGAGGGTAACAACAAAACACCGAAGAGAAATAAAAAAATCCACGGGAGAATTTCCTTTCGGAAGTACCTATAAGTAATGCGCCGGCGCAAGGCTTGATTGTATGTTGCGGCCTTCCCAGTTCCCAGCAACATTGTTTTCGGGCGGTCTCGGCACAGCGTCTTCACAAGGCGTTCGTAGGAGCGTCTGGAACCGCCCTATGTAAAGCGCATCCCACGACCACTTAAGCACCTGCTTGACATCAAACTATCACAAATTACAAGTGTTCCGGATGTGCACCATTCTCCATTTCGGCCTCACATATCGCCCTAGAACGGGCTTTTGTTCAAACATCTGGAAATTCTGCGAAGCCTTCACAAGAAACGTTACCCGTTCACTTTTGTTTTTTCACCGCACGCACAACGCTATATACATATTAACTGTATACTCACATTCGGAAAGCGTGAGTGACAGTTAAAAGGCACGTGCCTTCGGAGTGTATACGTTCACGAGTTCGAAACTCAACACCACAAATATACTAATTTTTCTACGCATTTCTTTCGTCAGGACGGTGATGAAGGGACCAACGGACCGACCGTTTCCTCCTTGTCACGGCACATAAATGCTTCCGCGTTAAAAGAAGGAAAGAGCCGACTTTGATTGCGCTCGGCTTACGCGCGTATAGACAGAAGTTCGATGGTGCACATGAGCGGTGAGGAACTCCTCTTCCTATTTGCGACGGAGTTTACTTCTTTTAGAATGTTGGATTATATTATATTAAATTTTACGTATTCAATTCAGTTTACCATTGTTTCTTTTAGCGTTAACGATGTATCTAAGACACTCTCAAAAGAAAAAAAGTATGACGCCGGCCACACAAGCCACGATCACATAGACAGAAAATGAGTGCAAATTTCATTTTGTATAATATTTTATTTCTCCAACCGTAATGCTCAACATTGGACACATCAATGTGCCACGCAATCAGCGTCGTCGACACCTCAGGCGCTACCTTGCCTTAGTTTTCGCAAAAGGACGAAGTTGATTGATTGATATGTGGGGTTTAACGTCCCAAAGCCACCATATGATTATGAGAGACGCCCTGGTGGAGGGCTCCGGAAATTTAGACCACCTGGGGTTCTTTAACGTGCACCCAAATCTGAGCACACGGGTCTACAACATTTCCGCCTCCATCGGAAATGCAGCCGCCGCAGCCGGGATTCGAACCCGCGACCTGCGGGTTAGCAGCCGAGTACCTTAGCCACTAAACCACCGCGGCGGGACGCAAAAGGACGAAGTATGTGGTTTGTAGTGAAGCCGGACTTTTCAACCCATCTTCGACGTCTGCGGCATGTTTTGACGCGTATGAGCAACGACGACTTACAAGTGAAGCTGAAAAAGTGCCGATTCGCAGCACGGCAGCTGACGATTCTAGAGTACGTCATGTCCAAGGGCGGAATCTTTTCTGGTCCGGCCAAGCTTCGGGCCGTGGCCAAATTTCCCAAATCTACGGCTGTTATAGAACTGCGCAGTTACGTATGACTGTTAACATACTTTCGACGCGTCAACTCTGCCACCATCATATCACCACTGACGAAGCTCCTTGGAAATGACAGACGCCTAAATTTGTGTTCGTATGATTGCAACGACGAGTTTCCAAATCTCCATCGCTTGTTGGCGTCTCCTCTCATACTGCGAATTCAGGGCCCCAGCGGATATACACACAGACGCCAGCGCCATAGGCTTAAGCACTGTCCTTGCGCAACGCCAACCAGGGTTCCCCAAATATGTCGTGGCCTACGCAAGTCGGCTCAATAGAGCCGAGAACACCACTATGGAAAAATAATGCCAGACGATTATCTGGGCCCCGACATATTTCCGACATTACTTGTACGGTCGCCCAACTGATATCGTCTCCGACCATCATGCACTAGGTTGGTTGTCTTTGAAGGATCTCTCAAGCCGCCTCACCCACTGGGCTCTTTCTCCTGCGAGACTATACGACATCCGCGGGCTGTATCGCAACGAACGCCAGCATGCCGATGCCCCCTCGTGGTCCCCCTTGCCTGACAATGACCCCTCCTGCATGACTATCTTACACTCCCGTTTCTTCAGTCGAACGCTCACACCGTCGCTACCGAATAGCGCAAAAATAAATAGATCGATTCACCGATAGACTTGCTAACTGATCCGTCAGCGACACCACACATTCGCGCGTTACGTCGTCAAGCCCATCTTGTCACCATTCGTGACGACCTACACAGCCCCGACCCAATTACAACGCCGACGTCCGCCAGCGGCTACTTGTGATACCGCGATGTCTGCTGTCTGAAATATGCGAGTCATTTCACTTTGATCCGCACTGCAAGCACTCTGGGGTATACAAAACTTACCACCGCATTTGACAAGGATACTTCTGGCGATAGATGTACGGCTACGTGCAGAAGTGTTTTTGCTCATGCCTAGACTGCCAACACCGAAAAGCTTCAACGCACCTGTCGCCAGCAGGTCTGCAACCATCACCTTGCCCAAACCGTCCGTAAGGGCGCGTGGGCAACGATTTGTATGAACGACTTCCTCTGACGTCGGCTAATTACCGCTGGACCATCGTTGCCGTTCACGTCTCACGCAATACGCCGAAACTACCGCCCTCCCAGCGGCTATACAGCGCATGATGTCGCCTCCTTCCTGCTCCACCGATGCATACTGCGTCACGGCCCACCCCAGGAGCTGCTCACCGTTCAAAGCCATGTCTTCTTGTTGGAAGTCATCGAATCCATTCTCAAGGACTGTCATGCTGTTCACCGAGAAAAATGCTGCTTACCACCAGCAGACGAATGGCCTCACTGAACGCTTTAAAATGCTCTCAATGTACGTCCCCGCCAATCACGCAATGCCAATCGATCTTTCGTCACCTACGCCTACAATACCGCCCTTCGGAGTAATACTGGTTTTTCACCATTATTCTTATTGTGAGGTACCCGTCACACACAATCACACGATTATTCCATAGAAGCCAGACCCACCTGAGTGTGCACCTATTTCTGCCACAGCCAAGCTTGTTGAATGGTGTCGCGAGCTTGCCAAGACCTTTACAACGCACGGACAAGAGCGGCTGAAGAGCATTCGTGGTGACAAATCTACTTCCACGCTCCCGATCCTCCATTGAGCATTCATATATGGCTCTCGGTCTCTATATGCCCCTGCAACTAGCTATCTTCAAGGCTACTGGAAAAATACGAAGGCATCTAACCTTTTGTCCGACGCGTATGCCCGGTTAACATACCTGATATAACCCATACAATTATCTTCAGACGTACACCACCGAGGGCGTAACATCGTCAATGTGGAGGGCCTCGCCTACCATGACCCGCTCACAGTGACAAGCAGCTCGTAGGTCAGGCGGCTCCCTTTTCGTAACCGGAGTAATAGTAGTGAAGCCTTGGACCTGCGCAATGGGTAACCCTCTCCAGCGCAATCTATACTGGGTCGTCATCCTCTTTGGCTCCTTCCTGATAGAACGCCGCTCAAGCTGAGAGTCCGTGCTCTGCCCTGCCTTTCACCGTTGCAAGTCATCACCGAGTGTTGTCAAAACACCTTTACAGGCGACTTATTGTTCCGTGTATTCACCACCTCCCCAGTCGAAAGTTCCGCCCCGGACAGAACAGCGCGAGGTGCACACAATCTTACTGCCATGCTATAGAAATATTTGCATTATTCTGTAAAGCCATCACACGTAACACGTTTACATGCACACACGCATGGTGCAGATAGCAAATAATGCTCTTCACCCAATACAAGGTGCCATCGAATAAAGAGACGTTTGGCGCCGGCTTCATCAATTCGCGAGAGATGTTGCCCATGTGGAACCGAAGTAGTGCTGTACGCGAGATGAAGCATGGAACGCCACACACGAAACGACACGGTATCTCGTGTGCTGGCGACACCGCGGTGGTCACAACGCACATTGTTCTCTGCGTCCGACTCTACTGACTGTGTTGCTATAAACAGACATCGATAGTCTGGTTCCCCTTAAGCCTAAATTCGTATTAAGGGATCAGTCGCACGAAGAGAGGACACGCATTTCCCAGGACAAATGCGCACGTATGTACTTCTACTGCTCTCGCATGCGAGAAATCGTAATCCTTCCGAACTTTCATGGCACACAGCGTGTCATAAAAAGAGGGAAATGGTAAACGCATAAGTCGATTCGAAATGAGTGCCTTCAGACTGCATTTTTATTTTATTCTTTAATGTCTCTTCAGTACGAGCTGGCGTTCAGAACAGGTATAAAATCCTGGGCGGCTATGGGAACGCTCGAATGAAGTCGGTGACGCTCTTTCCGCCCCCCATTTGCGTCACACCAAGAAACAGGGTCGCGCATCTCCCTCGCCACAGAGCCTTGCGCGCCGGAAAGCCGCGCCCAAACGGCAGGATGCGAGCGGCTTTCTCTCCGCAGCATGACAGGGGTGGGGGCACTGACAGATCAGTGGACTCTCACAACAGACAGCGACCAGCTTTTATATCCGGCCCGAAAGACGCTTCTGCGCGCACCTCCAACAGGGGTGGGGGAGGGGGGGCACAGGCACATCGAGCGCTCCCGCAGCGGCATCAGGGACGCACACTTGACCCGACACACACCGGCGGCCGCGGCGCGCTGTTTTTCGCATCCCGCTGGCTTATTATAGACGACAGGCTCCACAACATGTCTCCGGTACACCGGCGCCGAAAAAAGAGGATCCGACCCCATAACGGGGGAAGGAAGAAAAAAAGGAAGGCTTTGGCGTCTGACCCAAAGGAAGCACGGTGACCAACTGGGTGACCCCCGACGAGCCGTACAGCGAGACGAAGAAGTGCGCGCCTGTCCGATCCGTTCAGCGAGACGAGCGGAGCTGTGCGGATGTGCAAGCTGCAGTGCGGTAGGACGCCGCCCGACATGCAAGGCAGGAGAGCGCCAATCACATTTCCCGAAAGCAGGCGCGCGAGGGCTTCGACGGGGCCACCCATCATATAGCGTGGCGGACCGCGTACGCACTCGCACACACACAGAGCACCGGCCGTGCTGCCAGAGCCAATCTCAGGTTCCTGCGGGGACAGGCGGGTGGGTAGTCGACATCTATTAACCGGCACGAGATCAAATGCACTCTGCCCTCAGGCGCGCACACACTCCGGAAAGGTCTCTGCTTTTGTGGTACAATGCAAATGCGGAAGAAAAAAAGCGAAAAATGGGAGGCGGGGGGGGGGGGGGGGGGTCGTATATGAAAGAAACAAGGAACGCAAAAAAATTATAGCTTCCCAGAAAAGTGTCAAGCAAACAAAAAAACGAGGCTGATCCCCCTATATAGGAATCGGTATAACACGAAAGTGAAACGTGTCTTTACAGAAGTAGTAGAGAGTTCATTGTGCATTGTTTCAGCAACAGCAACGAAGTGCAATGCCACGTCAGGAACAGCAAGCAGCTCCAAACTTGCAGCGCACACCTCAAGAAGAAAGCACGCACGAAATTAGCATACATAGTACGAGCGCAGATTAACCTCACAGCTCGACACTTAAAGCGCGCTCTAAGTCACAAGCGAATTGTCAGAATTCTTCCTGCACCGTGTGCTAGCAGCGCGCTCCTTTCGTAGACGCGGCCGTGGCAGCGTGCGAAGTGACTTCCGTCCTCTCCCGCATAAAGAGTCTCATAAACGCGCGCGCTGGAGAAACCAAACTGCGGGCACGCGGCGCTTCTTAAAGCCTTAAGAGCGCGCCCAACGCGAGCCCGTCGCGCCATATCACCACTGATAACGAAATCGCGCTGAAGTTTCAAAGCTCTGAGGACTGCCAAACGGTGTATATAAATGACTTGCCGTTAGCATTCCAGACAATGTACTCTCTGCGGCGTAGTGGTTAGCGCCGTGCGCTGGAAGTCGAGAGGTTGCTGGTTTGATTGCACGCGACAGATGCTTGCCTTCTGGTCTTTACAGCGAAAGCTGTTGTGAGATCACAACTCGCATCTCACGCAGCGCCGTAGGTGTCCGCCGCCGGTATGCGAAACCACATGGCACGAAATTCAAAAGAAAAAAAACTTAGTATAAATGACATTGTGAAGCTTGAACCCGGGTCCTCTGGGTGCCAACCCAGTGTTCTACAACTGAGCTACGCCAGTGCTTGGGATTTGTTTGCAAACTTGCCTCAGGCCGGCTTGATGTCGGGAAAGCAATCGCGTCAATACGATCTATAAAGCGTTTAAAAAACAAAAAAAAACAAGCAGTCGTCGCACAATGCGAATAGCGTATAACGAGTTGGTCGTCCAATGCTCAAACCCATTACAAAAGCATGTTTTTGTTCAGCTATTAACTGTGGCGCATATCAACTTCAGGCATAATTTCTCATCGTCGTCAGCCACTGCATGAACAATTGGCACGAAATTCCTTGCTCAAGTTTAGCGGATACCACGCTTCTCAGAAGAATGATGAAGAATAGCATAGCGAATTCCGGTCTATACTACCCTAAAATTATTATTATTAATGCCGTAGTGGGCATCAAGCAACTGTGCTTGCTGCAGTTACCCAATGAGTGTTTTAAAAAAAAGGCTCTGAAAGGCCGCTCTTCTAGCTTTCGCTGCGACTGTGCTGCGCCTTCCGCGCAGGCCTGGCATTTTTTTGTTTGCCATATTTAGTATATATTTTTCAACGTCACTTCCGCGACGGAAGTACGTCCGCGAAATCATGATGGATCCCGACATTGAACACTTTCGTGTTAATATACAGGTCAGGACGACGACATACACCCAATAAGAAGTTATCGAAATATTGTTGATAGTTCTAGAACTCAACGCTGCCTAATGAGTGGAAAGAATTGTACGCCAAGGCATGCCACGATGTCACCACTGCGGGCATCACGTGCTGGTCAGCCGCATTAAAAGAGCACAAAGAACACCATTAATAAAGGCAGGCTGCGAGGAAAACAAATATACGTGGGCAATCCAAACATCAGTACAAAAAATAAAGTTTTAACAGAACCACGAGTATACCAACGTTCGGTGAAACACGGCGCGATTAGCTGGAACTATAAAAATATTTGCACTGTTTTCTATTATATACCAGCATTCAAAGTTGTTGAAACGCGTTAACATAACGCTATCTCATTGAAACTACCATCCCTACTGCTCTGCAGTTCCAAGCTGGGAACGTGAAAGCACGAGCAACCAAGTCCGAACATTTTATATGGATAAAGCAGAACAAGTGCTGCCCAGCGTATCATACACAATACCAGCGTCCGGATCAATTGCTCAGTAGGCGCGGCCTGTGTAGTACTATCGTATACCCACAAGTCCGATGCAATTAACTACATTGCCAAGAGCCCCCACACGGTGAAATTAGGTTACCGCAAATCAACGATCCCCAGAAGAATTCAGTAGTTTGCATTCTGTTCTCACTACTGTAACACTGGTTATTGAGACCGGGACTAATCACTAAGCAGTTAAAGTAAGAAGGCGTTGGAGCCGTTCGGCGTGAGTGCGCAGGTGTTCAAGCTGCACTCGTAAACGAGCGCGAGGCACCCAAGAAAGCAAAAAAAAAGAGACCTTCAGCACGGGGACTGTATAAAGCGCATTGAGAAGAGCACTTTCGAAGGCGGAGAAAAGCAGCCGCTAAATGCCCAGCTATATTGCACGCGGCGAGAGGAGTCAATTATATTGCCCTAACTAACAATGCGCACGCACCGAGGGAAGAAGAAAGCGAGGAAGCCGCTATAGAGAAAAAAAAAAAGAGTTCCACTGCAAACGAGACGAGGCAAAACAAAAGAAAGGCTGCCATCGCCGAGAAAGCCCGGTCAAAATGTAATTTCAGCCGCCGCACAACAGCACGTCCATAAAGCGATCGGGCGCGCACACACAAACGCAGCGCCCCTGTGAAGCGTACTTCGCCTCGCGCACGGATGCGATGCGGAGAAACACGCGCCCGCGCGCCAGAAGGGGGAAGTAAAGTGGTTAAGAAGTGGGACGGGTGGAAGAGGACGGGGCGTTGAACAAAAAGGCTCTCAAGAGGCGGCCACCCCCGGCAGCCGGCGGACCGAGCGTCACTAAGTGCGCTTCGCCGAGCGCGCCGCTTGAGCCACTCCGAAGCCGCTCGCGCGGAGAGAGGAAAAGACCGGGTGCGCAAAGCATGCCGTTCGCCGTCAAGCAGCTGCAAATTCGATGGACGTTAACGTACTTTGTGCCCACGCAAACGGCCACCGCTGCGCGAAAAAAGAAAGAAAAAGAAGAACTCTGCGAGGGACTCTAAAAGCGCCGCAGTAGAGCCTCCGCAAGACCCTAATATGCGCGTGCGCGCGTGGGGCGAGCAGCTGTGCATTTGAAGTGGATTCGGAGCGGGACCCTGGTAGGCCACGTATATCTCGCAAGCAACCAGAACACACTGCAGCGCACTCGGACGACAGCCGCAATAAGCATCGCAACGCTCTATCTGTGCGCAGCAGCTTGACGTCTCGTTCGCTTCGTCACCGCAATCAAGACGCATACCCGCCGCGGAAAGGAAACCATTGCGCCAACTGCAAAGGCCCCATGCCACGCAACAAAGTCCATAGGGGCCATCTTGTTCCCCAGAAATCAACAAGAACAACAGGCGCAGACAAAAATACCAGTTTTCATGATTTGGTAGAGCAACACTAACAAAGACGAAGAAAGACGAAGCGTTGCGCTACCAAATGAACAAAATGGGACGTTAACTCGCCCAAATATATATGCTCCTGGAAAAGCCAAGTAACTCACTATGTTCTGCATTTTGCAGTGCGAAGAACAGTCATGGTTGGGAAGCGCGAGCCATGACTGTGTATACGCTGGAAAGGGTGTTCACCCAGGAGGTGCGGCCTGTCCATCAGCAGTTTCCGTGAATGGTCTATAGGATGCGGCGGGAACGCCACGCAATCGCTGACATTGCCTCGCAGCAAATGCCGATCTCTTCACAGTGCCACCGTCTCTCTACACGTGCATGCTTAAGTTATCCACTTCGACAGAGCAGATGAATGAATATAAGTATAGGGGGTCACTTGTAATAACGTCGTGGGCAGGATGAATATCCCAATTTTATTAGCCAGTTGTGTGAGAACCATAACGCACGTTCCAAATGTGCGCTAGGCAAGCCTAATATAGCGCACATAAGCTAAGGATGAAGCTTCCGCACTAGTCAAATAGCGTTGAGGTCGCAACTAACACCGTTGCCCGGCCACATTGCCGGTCTATATATTGCAGCTTGAATAATTCAAAACAGTGACAGGCCGGTGACCTCGTCATATCACCGTCATCAGTCAGTAGCTGGGGAAAGTGTACAAAACTATGCAATAAAGAAACAAACTACGACTTGTTCCGCCACATCATCGAAGCTCCATTCCACACAAAGTGACGTCATTTTGCTTCCGCATTTACAGTTATGTGTTCAGAACCGTGCATGAGTTAGCGAGAGCAAGCATCACGGGGAGCGGCACTGAGATGAAAAGTGCGGCGTTTGTTAAAGGCCCGCGCCAAATGACCAACAAACATTTCACATTAAACGCCGACGAACAAACCTCACGATAACAAGCATTTCGAACCGCACGCTGGACGTCTCTGCGCGCTCGAAGCGGCCTCTTCTACCAAGCGCATGGGGTTAGCGCCATGTCGAAGCCCACTCCTCGCACACCGATCGCGTAGCCGCAGCACGCTAGCCCAAAGTGCGCCGTCATCCGAGAAACGAAAGCGAGATCAGCAGGCGGGCGCTGAACAATGTGGACCGTGGGTTTTGTCGCCGGCGACTGGTAAGCCATTCGCGCCAAGGCCCCGCGAAGTTTGCTGCGCGAACGCTCGCCGCCTATCGCAGAGTGGCTCATTTCCCGAGATCGGACACACGAACCGATTTCCCTATCTGCTACAGCTCGCCGAAACAACACACCAGCCTCAACGATCGGAGCAGCGATGGCGGCGGATTCGACCTCGAATGTTGGAAGCCGACCCGATTATGTGACAATGTGCGCGCCAGCCGGAAAAGGGGCTGGATTGAGAGGCTGGCAAACAAATGCACAGCACGGAAGCACCGAGAGGAGCGGTGGCGCACGCTTTCGATCAGTGGCCATGCGGCGGCACGCGCAACCATCTCGACATATGCGCCCGACGGTTGTGTTGCCGCGAAGACGTAAGCACGTTTCGGTATATATACAACACCAAATATCGAGATCATAAACGCGTTCGTCGAAACGTCCAGCAACTATATAAATGACTGCGTCCCAGATTGTCAGAGGTAATGGTGATTATTATCGCATCATCGGCCCTGTGGACTGACTTGACCGGTCCGGGATGACAAAACGTAAAAAGGCCCTCCCAGATTACCCTTTGGAACTTTTTAAATTTGCAGCACACGCTTTGTGTAGCATACACAATGCCACACGTTCACATCACAGAATTACATATTCGGAGACGGCAGCACACTGCCACATTCTCGCAATATATTAAGAAATACCACACGCCACCACTGGCGCTCACGCTGTCGAGAAAATGGAAGGGTCCGCCAGGCACCGAAAGCAGCGACATGAACGGCTAAAGAAAGAAAACACGCAAATGACCTTACGACACAAAAGCGGCCGCCCCGCACCACCCCGTTCCCATGGCTACGCACGTAACTTCGTTGGCTATAGTTCTTCGACCGAGCCTCTGGAACAACAAGAAGAGTTACTTCTCGTATGGCTACAGCACACGTGCAGCGCACGCAACACGGCTCAGCCGACTTCTTCCGAGGCGCGCTTTTTCGTTGAACGCTTTTTTACCGGCAATGCCCCCCCTCTGCAGTGTGCTCCCTTCGCGCGAACGCTCGCCCAATGCAGACGCACGCGCTTATTTCCGTCGTCCAAGCGTCGCGTGCACAAGACGGCGCGAAAACAGACCGACCCACCCTCGGTTGCGATGGCGCCCTTTCTACGAGCGAACCCGCTCCGAATACGCCTTTCTCGGCTGCCCCTTGATCAGAGCGTGTTAGAAGTCGCTGTCGCACTGGCGCTATATACACCGAAGGCGGCGTCTCAATTGCGCGTATTACACTGAAAGAAGACACTCCCCTCTGACGGCCAACTAGGGCTTCGGCGCTGCCATCTTTCACTGCCTGCGCAAAAGTGAGAACAAGCGCCGCTAAGTTGAGGAGGGGGGGGGGGGGGTTAAAGAAGCCTCGCAAATGGGAGAATCTCGGCCGTGCACACGGAGCGTTTTGCCTGCTCGCGAATGAGCCACTGCGTACGTGCCGCCTGTCACTTTTTTCTTCTTTCCCAGCCCCTTGTCGACAGCGAGGACTAGAATGAAAAGGGCGGCGAGGGTTGCAAGAAGATCGATGGCCCGAAACGCTTCGATCTCCCGACGGCTGCAAATAGCCACCTCGGAGCACCCATTTGTTCTCTCCCGTACAGTGCCGAAACGAGCGTCGTCCATTTATCCGCCCAGTGGCGCGTCGTGGCGAAAGGGGGCGAAAGCACGCTGCTTGACAAGACTACGCTAACCAACAAAATTAAAATATAGAGAGATAGGTGACGGCACCCACTCCCATCACGGAAGATATAGCGCCCCCTGACTGCCGCTATACGACCTTTCGAAACCCCCGATGAACCCGCATGCACTCTCTGCCGGTGATGTAAAGACGCCACACAAACACACGCACAGCCTCCGGCTTGAGAACCGCAGGTGGCTTGAAACTAAACGTCGACATAACCATATGCCATATAAACTCCGGAAAGTGAAAACACGCACTGAAAACTTCCCGAGACACCTTGCGTGTATTCAACAAGATACATCACTTGCTTAAGTTCACGTGTAGTTAATGTGACACACAGCCGCTCATATGACTCACACAACTAATGAAAAACACAGACACTTAGGCCAAGGAAACCACAGAGGACATTGTGATTTCATAACAGTAAGTAGTGATGCTCACCTAAATTGAGACGAATAAAAGTGGAAGAAAAAAAGAGAAACTGCGGACAATATCCCCGAACGGAATCCTGGTGGGATACGAAGCAGCAGCGGTGCGCACGGCATTGACCCAGTAGAAACGGGCGTCGACGCGGGCGCTGGGAGAACGGTTTGAAGCGAAACTCAGTGAAGCGTTTACTCGAGTAAACGTTTGTTTGAAACGCCAAGAAAAGGGAGGCGGGACGTGTTGAAGACACTTGCACTCGGCTTCCTTGGCTCGTATCTCGTCGGTGTTACCCGCGTACCGTCTGTATTCTCGAACACGATCGGTGTTCTTGACTCGCACCTCGTCGGTGTCGCTGGTCTTTTATTCGGCTTCCCTGGCTCGCGTCTCGTCGGTGTCGACGTCGATCGTCTTCGCTAACCCTGGCAACGCGGGCGACAGCCAGGAAAGGTACGCGCACACTAGCGGGAAGCATGCCGCGATCGCTCGGCAAGCAACGGTGCGCTGTCCACATTGTCGGTACCGCGCGCGCACCCGCCGGCTCACAGCTTCTCGCCGACAGATGGAGAAAGGTGGCGCTGGTGAGATGATGCCCACGTGAGGCCCACGCGTTGCGAGCGGTGGAGAGAGTCGAGAGATCGAACATTGCGAGCGGAAGGTGAAGCGAGAGAGATAACACGCGACGAGGAGCGACAAACTAGGAAGAGAGTGACGTCAACGCGCGCGCACTGAGAGGGAAGGCATGACCTACTTGGCACCGCCCAAACACCTGCGGCCAAGGGAGCGCGGTGCGGACGGAGGGACAGCGTTACACAGGCTAGTCAAAGCTGTTTCACATCTAAAAGCATCATATGATTATAAGAGACGCCGCAGTGGAAGGCTCCGGAGCTTTCGATCACCTGGGGTTCTTTACCGTGTACCCAGATCTGGGAACACGAGCCCACAGCATTTTGCAGGCGCCGCCGCCGGGATTCGATCGCGCGACCTGCGGGTCAGCAGCCGAGTGCCTATAACCACTAGACCACCGCGGTAGGGCTCAGCTTAGAATCATATGGGGTGTAGTGTGCAGTTATACGAGACTTATACGGTGTTAGGTCAGCGGTCCACTTCAATCAGAAATTACATTTGTGTGCACTAATTTATTTTCCAATTAAAAACATTAACAACGAATATTAATAGGTTATGGTTGATTATCTTCAACACCACATACATTGTTTGTTCTCTTGGGTACCAGGGCCACCAGAAAGGATAGAGATTATGACAGGAAGACGTGTTAAATTAATTTGCTTGTCAAAGGACGGTGTCTCAAAAAATGCGAGACACCAAACGCTTTTTGCGCTCAGTATACTTACTGTATACAGCACGAGAAACGACCACCCGGTCTTCCTCGGGCAGCCGTCAGGATCTTTCTACAGAACCTCTGAAATTGCAAAACTAGTACAGTGACCGGCGCTCAGCAGCGGTGCCACTCCCACCGCCTCTTTTCACAGCTCGTAACCCGTATTTCGTTCGACTGGCGTCAAATCCTATTTGACTCGTACCAAACAAACAGCTCAGTATCACGCGAGGACGGAAAAAAAAAAGCAACGAACACGAGCGCTTTCACAGAACCCGTTGACATTCTTACTTTGGCAGTTGAATTGAATTGAAGAAAATCTAGACTCCTGCACGCTGTACGTTACATAGCTTGCTTCAGCCTCTCCTCGAGACTTCTCTTGTTTGTTTTCTTCTTTTGTGTGCCCGCTACATTTTTAAAGCTTCAATAAAGCTTTTATTTCATTAAAACTTCATATTTCATTCAATAGATCGAGGACTGGCAATGATTTTATATTTTGTTTATTTATTTATTTATTTATTTATTTATTTGTTTGTTTGTTTGTTTGTTTGTTTGTTTGTTTGTTTGTTTGTTTGTTTGTTTGTTTGTTTGTTTGTTTGTAGTGATATACTTGTTTGCAGATACTGATATGAAGGCGAACTGACGAAAGCCGGGACTGCATCCTCGCCTGCATAGTTGTGCTGTGTGCAACACTGTTTTCAGCGCGTAAGGAGGCACCCTCCGGCTACTTCATCGTGGCACTCTTTAGAGTGACTTATTACTTCACTAGCTGCAAACACAGAAGTTGACGACAACTAGAGAGAGCGCAAAGCTATAGATGCAAGTCTTGCACATTTCATGCGATCGCTTCATATTAAAAAAAAACCTGATAAGTGACGTTCGAACTCCGTCGCTATTTTTATCTCGTTTACACCGATTCAGAGTCAAGAGAGATTCGGTCTCCAAAACGCCACCGGTCTCTACAATTTCAATGAATACGGAACATGGGTGCGCAAATGTGGGGTTCCGGCGAACTAATATAAGGGAAGCTTTTTCGACGAAAGTTTCGCTGGAGCAGTCACTAAGTTAGACTTGTCACCTAGCGGGTTTCGCGACGGCAATACACACGGATGTTTTTTTTTTTTTTTTTTTGCCTCTAATATAACACGTCAACGCATCGGTACGCTGATCACATATGCTTGCCTATATGTATAGATACGCCAGCGAATGAGTGATGTGACTGTTTGTGCTGTTTCAGAGCAGATTTTTTTAGCGAAAAAAAAAAGTGCATTTTGGAGCAGCCAAAAATGCGAGTCAGAGCGGGTAAAACGACTTTCGGAGCAACCGAAAATGCATTTTAGAGCAGGTTAAGTATAACCTTTCTAGCCACTATAGGTTAAGGCTCACTGCCAAGTGGGACCATGTGAAGCAAAGCAGTTAACTAAGGAGGGACACTTTTGAATTAAAAAGCTCTGTGCAATACTGAATGTTTGGAGATGTTTGTATAACATCACAGAATATTAAGCCAACCTCATTTTAAATTTTCTAGTGCACTTTTTTAATACATGATGCAACCAACTACGAATTGGTGCTGCCTTCTGGCCGCCTAAATAATGTAGGAGAGCAGTTATTATTGAAGAACAAATAAATCACCATAGAAATTCTTATTGAAGACTATATAGCAACACTGTTGCATATTTTTTTTTTTTTAACTGGAGATGAGCTGCTATCTAGTTGGTTGTCTTGCCTGACATCTTGTCAAGGGCTGCAGAGAGTAGTGTTTTTCCTTCACCGAGCAAGGAACTCCATGGCACTACAGATGCGCTCGAGTCTCAATGCAGCACGTGGTGTGGGCATGGGGGTCGCCCGGACAGCTTCAGTTTTTAGGGGTCGCGAAAACGCTAATTTACGAGGCTCTCATTGTCTCGGAACATTCGTAGACGCTCGCGGCGATACCGTGCATGAAAGAGCCCAAGCACGTCTAAATCACATCACATAAGCTTATTGACAGCACTCCATATATAACCGTGAAGTGCGCGGCCACGTGGACAGTGCCGCCGGCGCGTGAGGCACTTGGCGGCGGCGTTCGGAGACGATGCGCGAAATGTGTAGCTAAGATGACAAAAAAACATTAAAAATCGGCGCGCACTGCGCTTGGTATCGCATTTCCGAGTGCCGAAGAGCAAAACTGCTACAGCCGCTGTTCCGAGCAGTCTCGGAAGTGGACGGGGTTTGACGAGTTTGCCTGTGGAGTCCGATGCCGATGCGTAAAATGCCCGTCCGCGGTTCCGAGGTGTTAGCGAATGATGTGCTTCGTCACCTGCGAAGTAGCACGTTTCCACGAGCACGCTAGCGCGTCGTTCTCGCCCGCAAAGTTCGTCTCACCGTCAGCGGACTTAAGCCTAAAGACGACTCCTCCAGTGACGCGTTGCGCTCGTAGTAATCTGAGCGAGCATGCATGCGCTTACAGGGGGAAGTGTTTATATTTATAAGAAGGAAAATAAAATAAAAATGAGCCCCGCAACTGTCTGCATAAGGGTGCGACACCTCCACAGTAGCTCACAAGGGATGGGTGTGAGGAGGGATTAAAAGGATAGCAATAAAGGGGTTGAGAGAGAGAAGGAGAGATGAGGTATGCCAGAGAGCGACGACATTTCGAGGGGATAGGAGAGATAGAAAAGGTGCAAACACGGTCACAGGAGTCCGAGGACGGGGCACCACTTGCGAGAGCTCTTGTCGGCGTCAGGAGATGGCGTAGAGCAAGCCCAGTCGGTCATAGCTACGCTGTCGTCAAAGATCGGCGTCAGGAGATAACGTAGGGTGAGTCCAGTCGGCCAGAGCTACGCTGACGTCGGAGATGGCGAGGGCACAGCCAATTGGCACGGAATACAGTTCCTAACTAAAGCGTAACTAAAGCCTAATTATATCCTAAGTGATCGTCGAGCCATTAACACGTCACGAAGTAGCAATTTTCGACAGCCATGTAGTACTCGCGACGCACAAGCAGCAGACGACGATCTCCCCATCGGGCCAATGGCGAGGCGAGCTGGGGCAACATGGCGGCCACAGCCAATCAGACGCCTCGAAACGGCCTTCAAACATTTGCTTTTTGTGCGCTTGTCTTTAAAGGGAGGAGCCAGCAGAGGCGGCAAGTTTGAACACGGAGAGATACTTTTTACGATGAGCCCAAGAAGCCGGCTCCCGGCCACGCAATGTTTACCTAAAGCTATAATTTTTTTTTGAAAATCGCTGTTTTTTTCACGATTTCCAGAAATATTTTATCCCCCCCCCCCCCCGGTCAGACACTGATTGTCCTCCCACGTGGCAACATTGGAACGTCACAGGCCCCCCATAACCACGTGTTGTCGCCGGCGACGCGCTGCGCCCGTTTTTTCGATAGTATCTTGTAATTCGGCGCAGTGTATGCGCAAAAAGAAGGAAATGTAGCAGGATGTAGCAGGTTTCCCGTCTTGGCGCAATCGGCGAACCTATCGCATCACTGGAAACATCCTCGAACACAGGCAATACTCGTCTCTGCAAAGCATCGAACAGACAGGCCAGGAAATAAAAAAAAAAAGATGCGGGGGCATACATTTAGGAGAAGCGAGCACTTGTGCGCTTCTCGCGTCGGTCAGCGGCGCTCATCGCTTACAGCGCGCTGGCACCGGTCAAACACGCCCGGATGGGGGACCAGCGTTGTGAAAGATTGATCGTCTTCCTCCGGGGCTCCCGCCGAGCGCATCGGCGAAGAACCGCGCGCGAGCACGATACCGTGCACGGCGTCGAAGCAGCGCGCGATGTAGGCGAAAATAGCCGGCCCGCACGGCCCCAACACGTAGCGGCCGTCGCTTGTGAGCCTCTCGGGCCCGCCGCATATGCGCAAGGGGCCTCTGCTACCCCGGCCGCGAAAACCCGCATCGGGAATGTCCGAGAGGCGACGCGGTGGCCTTTAAGCCACCCGGACGAATCAGGCACGCCAGAAGGTCCGTCCGCATTGACGTCACAGTGGCCGTCGCAACTCGCCGGAGCCCGAGCCACGCGCGTCTCGAAGGGGGCTCCCCTCCCTAGGCGAAAAAAACACCGCTCGCTGTTTGTGAGGAGCAAGTACGAAAGCGCAAAATGTCAGCCGAGCGCGTGCAGGGCCGACCGGAGGTGAGGGAGGGAACGCACCTGAAGGCTTTCGAGTAGCCTAGCGATCTCCAGCCCGGCCGTAACACCCGGCAAACGCAAAACGGCCCGTGCATAAACGCATACACGTCGCAGACGCACGCATTCCCGTCCGTCCGCCGCATGCATTGCTGGACGGACGTGACCGACTCGACGCGCGGCCTTGGGTCACCTGCGCCGCCTGAGGAAAAATGCGTTCTTGGACGCAGATTGCGCACGCAGCATATGACGGCAGGAAGTTAGGACGTTTCCACGCTTCTTCGAACGGCGGCACGGAGACAAATATACCGCAGCCTGCGGCTAGGACGAGCGCCGCACGATATATGTTCAAAGCGAAGCGAAGACGCCGACGTGGAGCACAATGTTGCCCGTTAAACTGCGAGACGGCTAATCTACTGCGCAGTCCGGAGCGATTTCACTGCACATATACAGTCTCACATATAACACGACACGCGCATGTTCACTACATACACACACGCCTTACGGCACTTCAAATGCCGCCGAACACAAACTTTGTAAATGTCGAAAACGTGCTGCTTTAGAAAGTGCTTCCTTGTTTTCTTCCCGCTTTCGAGCATGTGCTCGAGCTATCGATGTATACACTGCGGCAACGCCAATGCAAGCAATCTTTGGAATTATTCATACACAGGAGGCTCACCGGTATACACGCAAGATCGAGCAGTGTTCGTCCAATTTTTGTTAGCGTTTTCATTTTAATGCCTCGGTGACCATTATAACAATACGCTCGAAACCGAGAATGTACAGCCGTGAACCTCAAAGTTTAGCTCGTTCCTCTGCGCACTGGCAACAAATGTGGAAGCTGAACAGCCATCTCCATTTCGAGATTGTTTCGCACTGCCCTGCGGTCCGTATCCGTGACGTATATCCGGATGTTGCAGAACACGCGTCCTCCTCCAATATTTACGACGTGTGGCGCTGAAAACATAGCGGTCGTATATAGATGCTATCATTCGTCTTCTTCGCGTGTTTGCGGTACTTTGCATGTAAGCTTGGCGTATGTTTTTTTTTTGTACTTTACTTCAAAAACTTGGTTTTCTTCAGAGTATTATCCGTTTCATTGAAGGCATCATTTTTTTTTTTACTTTCAACAAGGAAATATCAGCCGCAAAAAGCGCCCCGAAAAACGAAAGCGAATAAGCAGCCACATATATATATATATATATATATATATATGGTGGGGTGATATTCAATGGATCCGGTGGAAAATGCAGTATAAAAAGAGGTCGACAAACGTGCGAAAAAACACTAGTTTTACTAACGTTTCGGCAGGTGGGCCTGCCTTCGTCGGAGTGAATGTCATTCACTCCGACGAAGTCATTCACTCCGACGAAGGCAGGCCCACCTGCCGAAACGTTAGTAAAACTAGTGTTTTTTCGCACGTTTGTCGACCTCTTTTTATACTATATATATATATATATATATATATATATATATATATATATATATATATATATATATATATATATATATATTACCACGCTAGCCTCGCTCGCAGTTTCAGACTATTGTGCGCAAAGCCCAATGGGGAAGGGCGGCAGCTGCTTCGATCGTTTTCGGTTGAACGCAAGCGCCTTCGACGAAACTAATATCGACTCGACGACGAAGCGGAGCATTTCGAAGAACTGCGCGCACCACATACACGTGACGCGACACGATTGAGCATGCACACAACTCCCTTAATCTCATCACCAAATGGGCCCGGTGGAGGGAGTGGGGGGGGGGGGGGGGTAATATATGTAGCCGGAGACTCGCAAGCCTCGCTTGCAAGCGGAATTATTAACCTCGTTCCCACTACGCGGTATATTTTGGCACAACAGCAACAGGCGCGCAAGTGAAATTTGAAGCTTATAGCCCCCCACGCAGAAAGTATACAGCAAATGTGACAAGTGTGGCAAGCTTGTACGAGCAAAGTTTGTACCGAACGTCAAAAACACTCAACGCGCGGACGTGGTGCAAAGCTCTGGAGCGCGTGTAATACTGCTAAACGGGAAACACCTCACGTGCAGGGAAAAAAACTCGGGTTCCCGGCACACCTACACACACAAACAGCCTTTGGCAATAAGCGGAGCGCCGAGGAGAGGACCGGGCTGACGCTAAGCGGGCCCGTTATTAATGCGCTAATGCGCGCCGGCAGAGCCGCTGTAAACAGCAAAACACGGCAAGCATGCAGCTGCCGCGGCGCGCGCAAGACAATGCGCGTGGGGAGAGCCAGTCGGCAGAAACAAGCTCACGCGAGATATCCCGCTTAATCCCCCCCTCCCCCTGGCAGCCATGTGTATGCACGTAAGGCAATTCTCATTCTCAGCACACGAGGGCATGACGCGCAGGGAGAAAAACAAGAAGAGAAAAAAAAAAGCGGACCACGTCTCAACAGCCCAATCCAATCACCCCGGAGGCCGGCGACAACGTGCCGAAGCAAGCATGCACGCAGACGTCAGCAAGCGCCAATACGCAGCCGAGACCAGCGGAAAGAAACGCATGCCCCAAACCATGTTAACGCTTGCTCCAGACACCTTTTTTTTTTTTTTACTTTTGGTATCGCGCCTCGTTGTGTGCTATAAGGTCACGAAATTAACGCGAACGACTACACGAGGCAGAAATAATGAAACTAAGGGAACGAGGTCTTTTCGCAAAAGCGGCTCGAAGGAAGAATGACGACCCGCAGTGTCGCCATGCTGCGCTCCGAGCCAAGCGTGTATACTGAAAGGCCTGCAGAATGGCAACCACGCGATATGAAAAGGATAAGTAGGAAAAAAATTAAGCGGAACGGCGCCCTGGGCAACAGAGAGAGGCGCACTGAAGCGCCGGTTACCAATCGATCACTCAATCGGCACGCTTCATGCGCAGTATAAGCGAGTCCGCTCGCAAGAGTGAGAGAAACGGAAAAAAACAAGAAATGGTTTTTTTAGGAAGCAACGAAACAAACAAAAAAAAAGACGGGATGGTTTTTACGAGACATCGACGCTTCTATAGCGGCCGTGGACAGCCTCGAGGCGTGGATTTAAAAGGAATGGTGTAAAGGAGGAGAGGGATACAGGAGCGATCGTGCGGCCTCTCCCAATAGCAGCTCCAGTTTTCAGCCGTGTTGAAGAGCCTTTTGAGAATCCGAACGGCCTGTCGCGGGCAGATGAAAGACGGCGAAAACGAGAGTGCCGCGATGCTGTAAAGCCTGAGCGTGTGTGCGTGCGAGCATCACCATACACAGCCTTCTCCATGGATTGGGCCGCAAGGCGAGAAGAAAAAAAAAATCGGAAAAGCGTTCTCTCTTCCACCGATTGCTATGACAACAACGCTTGAACGGCAGAGGGAACCCGAAAATTCTACACCGGCATTTAAGGAATCCAGCTCCGTGTCCTCGCAACGTGCCCAGAGAGTGGGAGGCGAGGATCATGTACCTTATACCATCTTTTTTTTGTTTTTTTTTGTTTTTTCTCGAGGGGTTGCGTTGAGCTCACCCACGAGCGGCCTCAGCAGGATAAACGTGAAAGCGAATTATTATTATTTTTAACAACCACAAATCCCAATGATATCGGGGAACTGTTGCACCATATTTCGAAACTTAAATTATATTTCGCGCGTGTAAGAATATTACCGGTTACTTGATTCGTGTACGCAAGCATAGTAGGACACAAAGGTCGCAGGGTGGCTGGCAACTGCCACCTAGAGGAGCACAACGGCAGCTTACTCTTTCGGAAGGGAAAAAATCGTTAAGTTCAGCCTCACGTCCTCCGATAAGTATAGGTAGTTAGTTCGATTATAACAGTGGGTGTGTTCGTGAAAAGTGAAAAACAAGAAAAAGAAAAAAAAAGAACTCAAGCAAGGTGTTGCGAAATATCCTGATACGGTCGAGGATACCGTCGAGGCAGCGCTGTTCGTTCGGAAGATGCCAAACTTTGTGCGTGTATGTGCTTTATCAGGGAAAAAATGAAAGCTCATCGCAAATTATTCCTACAATTAGTTAAACATTTCAAAATAAAGACTACTCTTTCCTTGACGTCCTTTGTCTTACTGCCTGCTGCTCCTGGAAATATAAAGGCACCCGCTCGCTCGGTTCGTCTGATTCTTCTCACTCGCGACCTCGGCCTGCGACGCCGAAGCAGCCTGCACAGCCTACACAGTCCGTGAACAAAAGTGCCCAGACGGTGTAGCGGATGGTGAAAAAAACCGAAGAAAGAAAGAGAGTCCTCCGCCCAGACACGAATCTGCCTTGGCGTCGCTAGATCGGGCGCCAGCGCGGCGCGGCCGGCCCACCGAGGGCCACCACATTCCGAGAGCGGCACCACCACTTGTTTACGCCACGCAGTGGTTGGTGCCGCGCGGAGCCACTGCACGGCTTCCCGACGACGACGACACTGGAAATATACTTCCCATTAAAGACCATATGGTCACCGCTCAGCGCGCTGACCGGGTGGCTTCGTCTACGTGCTAAATGGCCAGTCAGGCTCCGACTTTTTTTCGCAACAACAGGCTCCGATCTCCCCAAACAAGCTCGGTAATTGACAGAGTAGACCGTAGCGATCACGTTTTTTGAATATTATAGAGCTGCACGCCACGCACAGCCTCCATTTCGAAAAACAATTCCCGCGCTCCTTTCCTAAGCATGACCAATCTCCTTGAACGCGCAGTGACGACAACTCGGCAATCGGCGACGTGACGCAGCTCGTCGATTGGTCTAAACCTGGTCTCAACAAACAGCAGTGAAGTAAACGACAGTTCTTGTTCCCACCCACAGCTACGACAGAGCTATTCAATCGTATACGCTCCCCATAGGCTCCATGCATCGAAATCGGGACACTTCACTGACCTAGTCTTTGGGAGTTAGGAGATTGTCGCGCTACCTGTTGATAGTGTTGTGCCACAGACATGTTCCTCGTTCGGGAGCGCGTCTCGCAGGATCGAGCCCTGTTTCGACGAACTGTCTCCCCCCCCCCCCCCCTCCCAGCGCCGCCTTCTGTGCAGGAGAACCGTGCAGTCCGGGGATAACGTCGTTTCCTCCGCCGAACCACTTTGCAGTTCCGGGCATGGCTACGTCTCCCCCTCCGAGCCCGAGAACTGGTCTGAGTGAATGGACAAAAGACGCTATTTAAGGCCGAGCCGGCCCCATGTTAGTGGATTTTGCCCCAGCCGACGTTGTCGTGCTGGCCGGCTCTGTAAAACGACAACCTGCTACAGTAAACGCTACTTTTGTTGCTGTTTTCCAAACGAATTGCCTCCCTGTTTCACCTTCGGGCTAAGGCTTCATCGAAGTCCGCTCGACGGCTCGCCGCTCTTCGCCACCGCTACCATCGCGACAGAGCAAAATTCCTAACAGTGGTTGGCAGCTTCGGGATACGATATCCTACGTTTGGCACGCCGGATCAGACCCCTGTCCTCAACGTTTTGCTGCTCTGGGACAAGCAACCCCGGATCTCAACATTGGCAAGTTGGACCGGATCCCTGAAGGCCTGATACTGTTCGATGGCAGCCACGAGTTGGACCATCGTCGGCTACTTTGGTTGGGTGAGTGCCCAACGTTTACTGTTCATTTCGCCAGACATCTCTAGCACAGGCAGATGTTAGGAGAGCGTTTTCTGTTTTGTTAGTTGTAATTTATTATTCACGTGCTCTAGACCATGAGATTAGCTTTAGAGTACAGTGAATATCAATAGCAGAGCATCACGAGAAACGAGATCGCGATGGAGCAGTACCTTGTGGAGGACCTCCTCGAAATTTGTCGAGCCATGGGGATTTCCACCGGGTCCGCTAAAACAAGGGAAACGATTCTCGAGGTGATGCGGGCAGAGAATGTGACGGCCGAGGAAGCTGACGAGTTTTGGGAGCTCGTTTGTGACCAAAAGCAGAAGGCCGAAGAAGCTCAAAGGCGCGAACAATGGAAGGCCGAGGAGAGCAGGAAAAGGAGAGAGCATGCTCTCAGAATGGAAGAGCTTGATCATAAAATTCAAGTGATTAAGTGGCAGCGAGCACAATACCGGCTCGGGCCCTTCAGAATGGACGACAACATCGTGTCTTTTCTCGTTAGTTTTGAAAGGGTCTGCGACGATATTGGTGTTGGGCGAGACTTATGGTCGGAAAAGCTTGCCACGTTGCTTCCGTGCAAAGTCGCAAGCGTTTTGGAGTGCTTATCCACCGAGGAAGCGCATGACTTTGATAGGGTTAAATACGCTTTGTTCCGCCACTTTGCTTCAATGAGTACTACCGACTGCGAAAGTGGAGCGTACAAGTACAGCGCTGAAGCGCGCAGCAAAGCGCTAGAAATTGAGGCCCATCGCAAAGCGCAGGACGCCGATGTGCGTCAGAAAGAGCGAGATGAGGCGCGGCGTAAAGTGATCAAGGTGGAAGCGCGTGAAATTGAGGCTCGCCGAAGAGCGCTAGAAGTAGAAGCGCGTCGAGAAGCGCGTAAAGATAAGGCATGCCGAAAAGCTTTGGAAGCTGAGGCCCGTCGCAAAGCACAAGCCGCAGAAGTGTGCCAGAGAGAGCGGGACGCCGAAGAGAGTCGCGAGGCGCTAGAGACAGAGCCGCTTCGCAGCGCACATGATCCAGATGCATCGCGTCAAAAAGAGCTCGACGACAAGTCGCGTCGTAAGGCGCTACAGGTTGGAGACTGTCGACAAAAACTTGAGCAGGATGCGCTGCAGAGTAAATCTCGAAAAAGAGAGCATGAGGCCGACTTCGAAGGCCGTAGAAAAAGGGCTATCCACGACAGCGATAGACCCCCACCGATTGAAAGCTCTGTAAGCGCCTTTGTTAGCCTTAAATTAATCGGGCCTCCCGTTACGCCACAGGCAGAGACCGCTAGCACCGGGCGCCAGGAAACTCTAGCCAACAAATTGGGAACTTCGACTCCCCACAAAGATAAGTTGCTTCAGCCGCATAGAGTTTTGGCAGAGCCTGTCGAAGGCAGTGCACTTCTGAATAAGTGTGTCGGGGCTTCCACCATTCCTAGCCATTCGAAGAGAAAAAAGCGTCGGCAAAAGTGTAGCGCGGAAGAGACGAGAGGCATCAAACATGTTAAAGCAGCTGTTAAGTGCTGTGACGTCTTCATTCGCTACGCCAGGTTCAGGGCTAGGCGTAGGATCGCGAAAGGGCCCTGCAGGAATTGTTTGAAGCTCAGACCATCACTGAGATGGAGATTAGGCGGGAAGCACGTCAACAAAGACCAAAATTCAAGGAAATTGGAACGCCGAAATCACCACCTGGTCTCATCCTTTTCTCTGCCTTGTAGATGCAAGCAAGTGGGGAAACTTTGCGAGCGCTTGAGCTGTAACACAAGCGATTTTTCCCCACCGTGGCGAAAGGGTCACTGGTCGAACGGGCGGCGTAAACGAGGCAGTGCAGATGCCCCTTTCTTCGAGTTCAGCGGCTGCGGGTCAAAAGTCGCTGCTACTGAGTTCGGCGAACAGGTCGATTCGTCGTCCTTTTGTCCAGACCGCAACCCTCAAAAGCTGTGGAGTGCGCGACTCCCCAGAGTTCATCTGAGAGGGGCCCCGTCTTGCCATTACTATGAATGGACAATGTAATCAGCTTTGAAAATTGTTTTTCTAGTTTGTCGTACGCTATTCAGTAATAAATGTGTTTGAAATTTTGTGTTTTACTTTCCTTCTCATTGGAGAAGCACGCATTGGTATGTTTGTTTCATTATTTTGTTTTCATAAAATTTAAAAAGGCAACAGTCAGTGTGTTTTAATTTAACAGAGAAGGCTGAGTAAAAGGCCTGTTTAAAATACGTTCTTTGTTTGGCATTACGTGTTGGTAAGCGTGTCAGTGTGGGTTAACTTTGCCCTTTGTTTTGTTTAACACGCGCAAGTTTGATTTTCATTGTTATTCACTTACTTTTTCAAGCGCGTTTTATTTTGTTGGGATGCTCTTTGGCTGAACACTTTGAGTTAGGGCTTATCGAATGGCTTTGTTTTGTTTAGCGGTCTTATGCTTGCAGGCGACGCAAATGTGCGTGATTCGAAAACTCTTGGTATTCTAAATTGTAGATTCGGGACCAAATTGAGTCAACATCGGCAGCTTCGATCGTCCCTAATCTGCCCGGGTCACAATCGAAAATCGCTCACGAAAAAAAAAATCTGTTTGGTTTAGCAGTGTCATGCACTGTAAAGGAGTGTCCACATTATGTATTGCTCCTCAGATACATTGCTCGTGATGCTATTTTTTTTAGCTCAGTTAAATCTCTAGGAAATATTTTCGTTTCTGCTGGTCTGGCGATTTGATCAGCATTTGGAGGGTGCTTGCTTTGGCCGGAGTGGTTCGCCTTTGTGTTCGACTCCGTCGTTCCAGTGAACCTCTGCAGGCCTATGGAAGTCTCAACGGGCGGAGAGAGCGGAACGGCTACCGATGGTCAACCAGCATCCCTCCTTCCGAGCCGCGCTGACGGCTCAAAACTCCGGATGCATTGTCTGGCGGCGGGGGTGCTGTTGTGCCACAGACATGTTCCTCGTTCGGGAGCGCGTCTCGCAGGATCGAGCCCTGTTTCGACGAACTGTCTCCCCCCCCCCCTCCCAGCGCCGCCTTCTGTGCAGGAGAACCGTGCAGTCCGGGGATAACGTCGTTTCCTCCGCCGAACCACTTTGCAGTTCCGGGCATGGCTACGTCTCCCCCTCCGAGCCCGAGAACTGGTCTGAGTGAATGGACAAAAGACGCTATTTAAGGCCGAGCCGGCCCCATGTTAGTGGATTTTGCCCCAGCCGACGTTGTCGTGCTGGCCGGCTCTGTAAAACGACAACCTGCTACAGTAAACGCTACTTTTGTTGCTGTTTTCCAAACGAATTGCCTCCCTGTTTCACCTTCGGGCTAAGGCTTCATCGAAGTCCGCTCGACGGCTCGCCGCTCTTCGCCACCGCTACCATCGCGACAGAGCAAAATTCCTAACAATAGGCACACCCACAATTAACCGCATTATTTGTGCTTTGCGTTGCTGCTTCCAGATGGCGCAGTAGTCTGCTCCAAAATAGAGTGCCTCGATGCGCGCGCCGCGCGGGCATCAAGGCACCCTACTCCAAAAAAATGAGCTCCAGAAAAATCGGGCCAACTCCATGTCCGGGTTGTGGAACGCAGTTTTGCTGCAAATCGTTGTCAGCTGCAAATCTAGCGAAAGCACTGCGGAGAAGCATCGGCAGAGGGTAAATGGAGAGAGAGAGAGAAACAACATTTTTTGTGCATCCGGCGTGCGGGAAGTCCGCGCAGGGCGCGGGTATTCCCTATCTAAAGACTATAGCTAATAGTCCTATAGTCCCAGGCTCTAGATCTTGAGGACGTTGTGCTCTGGCTAGGCATTGGATACTCGGGCTCCTCCGCTCCCGTTGTCCGGGGCGCCGGTTCCCTTTCTCGTCTGCTTTGCCAGGGCCTCCTCAAGCCGCTGGATGGCCCTTCGTTGTGTGTTTAAGTCTTGGGAGCGTATCCAAGCTCCCACCTCATCGGGATACGTGGCGTCCTGGCACTGCCCATTCCCATTGTTCACACCACTGTTGCACCCGCCCCACATGATGTGGCGGAGGGTGGCTAGTTCACGTTCGCACGCGCTACACTTAGCGTCCACAAACATGTCGGGGAATACGTGCCGGGCCAATGCTGGCGTTAGCACGCATTCCGTTTGCAGTTGTCGGAGCTTCACTGCTTCCGCACGTGACAGTTCACGATGCGGGGGCGGAAAGGCCCTCCTGGCCTCTCTCTAGGCCGCCAGGATCCCTCCGTAGTCGGTGAGGGGATCGAGGTCTTCTCGTTCTTCACCGCTGGTTTCAGGGAGACGGGCTGCCGCGGTCCGGCACGTGATGAGATCACGGGCCACAGCGTCCGCCTCCTCGTTGCGGTTCTCGATGTCGGGAGCCAGTTGTCGTCCAATGTGGGCTGGGAACCATTTGAGGGCGATGGTTGGTCCTGCAGCGGCGCCGCGAGCAGCCCGCGAGGCCGCGATGGACGTCACTAGCCGCTCCGTGCCCCGCCAGACCATGCCTCGGGCAAAATTCCTAATTGCCTGCTTTGAGTCACTTAGCACCGTGCGCGTGCCCGGCCTACCTGTGGCCAGGGCTATCGCCGCCTCCTCTGCCTGGCCGGCTGTTCGGGCGCGCACGGTGCTTGCTGTTAGTAGTTTACCGGTAGTAGCGCTGACCACCACTGCTGCGAAGGCGTTGCGTCTTCTCGAATATCTTGCGGCGTCCACGTAGACTGCGCCCTCGTCTCTCTGATGTTGACGAGCCAGCGCCACTGCTCTCGCCGCTCGCCTGCCCGCGTCCCTTTCTGGGTCCATCTTCTTTGGCAGCGGGTAGACAATGATTTTCTCGCTGCCTCATCGCTCAGGGGGACTTGCTTTTCTAGCTCCCCGTCCGGTCCTGCTCCCGGGCGTTCTCCAGGAGGTAATAATCCTACCCGATCGATTGATTGATTTATTGATTGATATGTGGGGTTTAACGTCCCAAAACCACTATATGATTATGAGAGACGCCGTAGTGGAGGGCTCCGGAAATTTCGACCACCTGGGGTTCTTTAACGTGCACCCAAATCTGAGCACACGGGCCTACAACATTTCCGCCTCCATCGGAAATGCAGCCGCCGCAGCCGGGATAATCCTACCCGATCGAGTAATCCTCTGCCCGCGGCTGTGTCGCTCAGGCGGCTCAGCTGCGAAGCTCTCTGGGCCTCGCTGATCTCCGAGAGCGTGTTGTGTGTTCCCAGAGACAGCAAGGCCGTTGTCTTTGTGCCTGGTAGGAGCCCAAGAGCCCCCGCATAAGCCTTCCGGATGGCAGCGTCGATCTTGGCTCGTTCCGCGCCGGTCCAGCGGTGAAAGGCCCCCGCATATGCCGCGTGGCTTATAACGAAAGCCTGCAGCAGATGCAGGAGCCCCCTCTCTTTCATGCCCCGGTAGCGGGACGACATTCGCTTGACCAGGCGCGCTGCGATGCCCATCTTGGTTGTGATGTTCCTGACCACCGTGGCGTTGGTTTGGGTGCCGTCCACGAACATCCCCAGGACTCGAAGCCCCGGGACGTGCGGGATCTGCATACCGTCACTGGTGCGCACGATTATGTTCTCGGCCACCTCTCGACTTGCCTTCTTTCTGTGCCTCCCAGGTGGTGGCAGGATGAGTAGCTGTGATTTTTGTGGCGAACACCGCAAGCCCGTGCCCAAGAGTGCGGACTCCACGGCGTCCTCCGCCGCCTGCAGACCCGCCTCGATGTCTCCGTCGCTTCCACCCGTGGCCCAGATGGTTACGTCGTCGGCGTAGAGGCAGTGTCGTATCCCCGGGCCCAGCGCCTCCAGACGCCTGGCCACCTCGATCATGACAATGTTAAACAGGAACGGGGAGATGACCGAGCCTTGTGGGGTCCCGACACTGCCCAGCTCTCGTTCTTCGAGCTTCGTTCCTCCCAACTCCAGCCTGGCCGTGCGGCGAGAAAGGAAGGCTCTGATGTAGTTGTACGATCTTGCGCCCAGCCCCAGGCGGGACACCTGAGCCAGGACCGACGAGTGTCTAACGTTGTCGAAGGCGCTCTGCAGGTCCAGGCCCAAGATCGCTCGGTTGTCATTCTTTGGAGTCCCGCCCGGTGGGTCAAGGACTTCTCGTTGGATCAGGAGCATGGCGTCTTGCGTTCCCAACTTGGCCCGGAAGCCAAGCATTGAGTCCGGGTAGACATGGTGCGCTTCCATGTAACGGTTCCACCGGGTGTTAAGAACGTGCTCCAGTACCTTGCCCACGCAGGACGTGAGCGAGATGGGACGCAGGCCCTCTATACCCGGTGGCTTGTTTGGTTTTGGCAGCAGGATCGTCTTTGCTGTCTTCCAGGCCTTGGGCAGCTTGCCGTTACGCCAGCATTCGTTGTAGTAGCGTGTCACTGATGTGATGGCTGAGTCACTCAGGTTGCGTAGAGCTTTGTTAGTAACTCTGTCGGGTCCGGCAGCCGAACGACAGTTCAGGTCCTGGGCCGCCTGCCTCATTTCCCATTCCTCTAGATCTCGGTCAAGGTGGAGGTTCGGCTGGCCGGCGTAGTCTGGGTGATCTTCGTGACTGGTGATGGGGAAGTAGCGCTCGTTGAGTCGCTTGAACATCTCCTCTTCGCCCAGTTGACGAGCGGTGGTGTGTAGGATTTGGGCCATGCGTGTACGTTGGTATTCGCAGCTCTTGGTCTCATCCATCAGTTGCCTGAGGAGTTTCCAAGTGCCGCCACGGTGAAGCTGTCCATCAGCCTGGCTGCAGAGTGCAAACCACTGCTGTGAGCAGAGCTGCCTGCTGTGTCGCTCGATCTCTCGGCCGAGTTCTGCGATCTTCTTTCGTAGCTTTCTGTTGTGACGTTGCCGCCGCCAACGCTTTTGGAGCGAGCGCCTGGCTTCGAGGAGGTGGGCTAGTCTCGGGTCCATGGTTTCGATTTCTTCGGGTGCATCGATCTCTTCTGTGGCCCCTTCTGTTGCCGCCAGCAGCTTCGCTGACCACTCGTCGATATTGTCGACTTCGCCGAGTTCTGTGTTACGGAACTTGCTCCAGTCGACGAGTTTGTGCTTTATTGTTTTGTCGCGGTTCGGGTTTCCGTTGAGATGAGCCAGCGGTATTTCAATTTCGATGATGAAGTGATCGCTGCCCAGGTTGATTCCCGTATTCCTCCACTTCGCGGTGCCACCTTCGGGCAGCATCGCAAAGGTGAGGTCTGGATTTGTATCCCGGGCAACCGATGTTCCGATCCTTGATGGATGGGCTGGATTGATCAGTAACGTGAACTCGGCTTCGCCGGCATCTTCAAGAAGGTTCCTTCCCTTGGACGTGGTGGTCGTGTAGCCGAGCTCTCGATGTTGCGCGTTGAAATCGCCGCATATTACCGCGGCAGCGTCTCCTCTTTTGGCCAGGTCTTTCTGTGCTTGTGATGTGGCGCTCTTGATCTTATGGAAAAGAGTTTTGAATTTCTGCTTTCCATGGCTTGGATTGCTATAGATGTTAGCGATGAAGACAGTGGTTGATGTCTTCTTTCTTGCACCCCGGGTTCCTCGTCCTTTGCCGCTAATCGCTAGCTCGGTGACGCACAGCTCGATGGCGGTGTCCCTGCTGCCCAGGAATTGTTGGTGTTTCACGTGGGCGATGCCTTTCCGGATGAACGTGCACACGCCCTGCGCCGCACCCTTCCCGCATGTGCGAGCGGACGGGGGGCAGGCGTGTGTCCGATACCCTGGCAGCGTCGGCGTGTCTTCGGTGTGGGTTTCTTGGACCGCTATCACGTCCGGGCGAGCCGTCGGTGCCAGCGATCTCAAGTACTGTTGTAGGATTGCTTTTCGGCACCGGAACCCGTTGGCGTTCCAGTGCCAGATCTTGATCTTATTGTTGCTGTCCATTATGAGGGAGAGCCTTTTGTGTTTGGCAATATTGATGCGCCGCTTCACCAATTAGCGGCTGCAGCTTCTCGGGGCTCAGGGCCCTCTCTAGCGCTTGCTCGATTTGGAGCTGAATCGTTTGCGCAAGTTGCTGTTGGATGACTTGGGTGCATTTCGTGAGGATTCTCTGCTCGATGCCCTCAAAGCTCTTGCCCCATTTCTTTATAGCTCTCGCGTTCCGACCGACCTTCTTACTGAAGCTCCCGTAGCCGAGGGGTTTGGTCCTGTCTCCGTTGTTTGTAGTTGCCACCGAGATGACCGAGGCACTATCATCTTCTTCCTCATTGCTTTCGCTTTTTAGTTCCTCTTCGTGTTGTGCTTCCAACCCTCTTGGAGAACCAGGCATCGCCGCCGCGGAAGTGCGTTGCGACTGATCGAGTTCACTGATGACGTCAATCGTTGACGTCTTGTCACATTGTCGAAGTGGGTGGAGTCACCACGACGGGCCACGCCTTCCCTTCCTTCTGAAGTAAGAGGGTGGCGAGACCGCGCGAAAATTTGAAACCAGCTGAACGCAATGTTCTAATACTTGTAACTTCCTTAATATAGCACGTACTCGAAAATACTTGCGGCAGCTTGTACACGAAGTAAAAGTGCACATATTTCTCTTTACAACAATTTTCGGACCTTAGTGTTGTTTAGAGGACCTTTAACGCAGTGGGCTCCCGACGCGCTGCGCTTAGAGACAGCAGGTGCCGCACCAGTTGTGACGTCATCATGGAAGGCGGCAGCGAGGTTAGCGGTGGGCCGAGCGTATACGCGCCGCCACGATGGCTCCGCGACGTCGCTAGAAGCGCCTCATCGTGTCGACGACGCCTACCGCTGTTTAAAAACGTGGAATAGGTCTGTCTATACGCGCGTGTACGCATTTCGTGGCACAACTGTATGAAATTCGATTCTGGATATATCGAACTGTTGTCTATATCGAAAAGCGAAAAACTGTCACGCGGCGTCCTTTTTGGTTGTAGTGCTGTACATCATGCAGGCGCACACAACTGTATATAGCGTTCCCCGACACATTACGACGTTATCAATAACGCTGCGCGGCGCTAGTGCACTCCTGCTATTACAGCGGACGGTCGCTTTTCCCGCACGATCGGCAATTATTAATGTCGACGGAAAGTAGCGACGGCGCTTGTATTCGACAGATGCTATCAAACGAAAGCGCGAATCCGAAATGGCGGCTGAGAAAAATTAGCAAGGGCCGGTATCGTGTTTCAGTTCTCTTATTTATTCGCTGCAGTACAATTGGATGTCGGCTTGCGCAAGTGGCACAGCCTTTCGTTATTGGCGTGGGCAGATTTGGCCACTCAGCTTCCGAGAACACCTTCCGGTCGAAATGGGCGTTCCGCAAAGGGGAACAAAAAAGTTTCGGTCCACCGTTCGACTGGTTGAGGTTCGCCGGGCGAGTGATCTGCAGAGATGTCTGTGCCACAGTTTTCCCCTTACGAAGTCCGATAACAACGGGGACAAGCCGTATAAGCAAGATTGGACAGATCGGCACTGAGGGAGCGAGCACGACCGGTATACATACTTCCGAAACGAAGTCGGATCCGCGAAATTCGCAGCCGTCTGCTTGATGGCTAAATCAGCGCCATCCATATACTGCAAAGATGCTGGGGAGCATATACGAACGCAGGATGGCCCGATTCCGTGGTGCCTAAACTCTGCCTCCCTCCCCCCCTCCCACACACACACACACAAAAGAGAGACATACATCGAAAATATTTCGCGATCGCCTTTGATTTTAACAACGTTCTGACGCTTTTTTCTATACACTAAGTGGCAACTTTTCGTGCGGTGCATGGGTCCTGCCTTTAGAATCTTCGCTACATCAGCCTGCTCATGTGCTTAAGTAGTAGTTGAACAAAGTTACCGGCTAACGATTGCACGGATCGGCGCCGCGATTCCTTTGGAAAGTAACGACGGCCTCTCAAGAAAAACGATGCCGCGCGCGCGCGTGTGTGCGTGTGCGTGCGTGCGTGTGCGTGCGTGCGTGTGCGTGTGCGTGTGCGTGTGCGTGTGTGTGTGCGTGTGTGTGTGCGTGCGTGTGTGTGTGTGTGTGTGTGTGTGTGTGTGTGTGTGTGTGTGTGTGTGTGTGTGTGTGTGTGTGTGTGTGTGTGTGTGCCAAAACTACATACATATAATTATATCCCGAGGAAGGTATACTGCTCACACTGCGTACGCAGATATAATTAACATTGGTAGGTGTTAATAACGTACTTCTATTAGGAATAATAATAATAATAATAATAATAATAATAATAATAATCAATAATAATAATCCACATACAACTATACAGAACTATAGGAGCCACAGAGTATACTGTCTCGAGATATGGTCGTTAAGCATAAGCGGGCGAAAGCCGGTATTTTTCGCTGCAGTGAGCGGCAGGATTATACGAACGGTTGTATGCAGATTGCAGCAGCGGCAAGAAAATATAGGGGCAAAAAAGAGCTACGGTCGTTTATTTAATGTCGTTTTGATGGAGGCCCGCAAGCCGGGAGAGATATAAACCCGGCCTGCCGTATATACGTGTTTGTGTTTCGGAAGCCCTTATTCCCAAGACGCGAAGCACTACGCAGGTATACTCTGCGAATAGGCAAACGTTTTCGTTCACATTAGAAAAAGAAAATGACGGGGAAGGCGGGGATCACGCAACCAAATTGGATGGCACACAGCGCGCAATGGGCCCGGCCGACCCTACAATGGGCGCGTGTGGGGTCCACGGCGAGCGCACAGCATGCAGAGCGAGTGCATATATACTATATATAAACAACGGGGATGGCGGGCGGCTCTTTCGCGGAGCGACATATTCTCGCGGGGGATTTACACTGCCATAAGCTCACGGCGCCCGAGCACGAATTGAAATGCTGAGACCTTCCGAAGAACAGTCAAAACAAAAAAACAAAAACACCACGAATCCTGCGCAGCCTGTTGTGTATACGCGCGTATAGAAAATCTAAGGCCGAACATTTCGAAGAGGGAGGGAGTCGGGTGTTGCAAAGAAAATACCGAGGTGGAAAAGGCCGTGTTCAAAAAAAGGAGGTGGGAGGGGAACTGGTTCGCACGGATGGCAACAAATCGCCCGGCAAGCAGCATCGAACGGCGCCGCAAAGAGCCCCGCAATCTGCACGCATAAGCAGCGTGCACGTCGCCGCCCCGCTACGATCTCACGCCGCAAGTGGAGCGAGCAAAGCGCGCCGCGAAGACCACTTCCGCGAGTAAAGCATCGGAGCGCGCCGCACAACCGCAGTCCTTATTACACGACGCGTCTACTCTGAAAGAGCGGTATATCCCGCAAAAAAAAAAATATATCAAAGAGAGGAAAACGAAGCTTCTAGCTAGAAGAGTGTCATAGCCCCAGCGATAGTGGAAGAGATGTTACGCCGAGAAGGTTCAAACGCGGCGCCTGTAAGTAACTCGCGGCATACGGCACTGCCAATGCGTATAATATTTACTCCCCACTCTCTCTTCCCTCCCCCCCCCCCCACCCAAAAAAAAAAAATCACGCTCTCAGAAAGCGGTTCTTAACGAGCAGTTGGCTGCTACAATCTGCTTGCATGCCGGTCAGATGAGCAAGCACGGAGAAAGATGCGGGACCAACCGAACACGCGGTGGTGACAGCGTTGGCGCCCTAGGCAGAGTCAAGAAGAGGCTTTTCTCCGATTATACATGGCCACGTGCGCACCATCTGGTTCGGCGCTGCACTCGAGAGAAACTACGTAGAGTCCTCCTGTACCGGCCACAGAGCATGCGGCATGCATGCCCGCGCACCTGTGAGGCATACTCATACACGTGCCGCAGCCGTTGCACGGCCACGGAAACCGTCTTAATCGGACGCTCGGACTACATAGGTGGGGGGGGGGGGGGGTGAATTAACACGAAATGGGATTAAATGTGAGCGAAAAGACCGCACCACGTGCGACTGTATATAGAGGGGCAGGCACTAAAGATATACACACGCGCTACCAACTGATGCAAAAAAAAAAAGCGGCGGGGGGGGGGGGGGGGGGGGTGCCGTTTCGTAACGAAAGCTGCGAAGCACTGATATCGATGGCAATGTATTGGAAAGCTATTAATAACATCCGTTTCACAGGACGTATACAGTAAGCTTTGTGCTAATATTTATTGCAAACAATGCTTTGATTGATATGTGGGGTTTAGCGTCCCAAACCAACCATATGATTATGAAAGTGAAAGACGCCGTAGTGGTGGGCTCCGCAAATTTCGACCACCTGGGGTTCTTTTTTAACGTGCCCCAAAATCTGAGCACACAAGCCTACAACATTTCCGCCTCCATCGGAAATATTAAACAATGCTATTAACGTTTCGTCGACGACGGCGAGTACTCGCGGGATGAAGAGGGCAGAAGCAAACGGTTATCTCCATCGGTTCTCGAAACGTGGGTGCCTACGAGACGACTCACACAAAAGGCACCTGGGCTGGACCTGCTTTTAATCCACCGAAGATCGCTTAATTGCAAGTGCGATGCGCTATACTGTCGCATTCATGTAAACGCGGCTGCTTGCGCCCTCAAGAACCCAACGTGTGCTTGGCCTTCGCTGAATCCCAAGTGGCTTGCGTGCACAACCGGAAAGCACGGGTCCCGCATGGCGTCTGAAGGTTCCGTCCGCATGCGTAAGGTTGGCTAGTGAAGGCACCATGGCACGGTTCTCCTCAACTATAGCCCTACTCGCACAAACAACAAGCATAACGTGACTGGATTTTATGGCGCCAGAATATTACTTTATGCAGAACGTCACAGTGACGGCGAAATCTCGCCTGGAACGTCGATGATCACAATTCGCTCTGACGAAGGCAGGATCACAGTCATTATTCACTCTGACGAAGGCAGGCCCGCCTGCCGAAACGGTAGGAAAACTTGTGTTTTTCGCACGTTTGTCGACCTCTTTTTTCTATATAGGTCGCTCGCTGGATTCCGTGCTGACTGGTTGTGCCCTCGCAATCTCCGACGTCAGCGTAGCTATGACCAACTGGGCTCGCCATACGTCATCTCCTGACGCCGACAAAAGCTCTCGCAAGTGGTGCTCTGTCCTCGGACTCCTGTGACCGTGTTTCCATCTTTCCTATCTCTCCTATCCCCTCGATATGTCCTCGCTCACTGGCTTAGCACATCTCTCTTTCTCTATACCTTTACTTCTATCCTTTTAATCCCTCCTCTCCCCCATCCCCTGTGAGCTACTGTTGAGGCTGTTGAGGTGTCGCACCCTGATGATGCAGACAGTTACGGGTCTCACTTTTCTTTTTCCTCTTATAGCCACATCTCAATATATATATATATATATATATATATATATATATATATATATATATATATATATATATATATATATATATATATATATATATATATATATATATATATATATGAAACTAAGCGCGGAAGAATCAAACGCGTTGGCGAGTAGCGCGAGCCAACGGTATCCCTGCTGCGCTCTTATATAGGCATATCCTCTAGAAGCAAGTCATGAACCTCAGCATTGAATTATGAACGTCCCAGGCGAGCACAAGACCGGACGCGCAGCTTCATGAATCAGGGCTTGTTAAGGGTACGAGGTCGATGATAGGTACGGCGGGTATCATTTTAGGGTAGCTGGCACCCCGCCGTCGTCCGCATAGCCGATGCTCGCCAGAGAGGGGACCGTCATTCTTAACAGACTGAACGAAAGGGTTATTTACATGACAGTTGAAAGATGAAACTGTACAGAGATTCAGCAGAGAATCAGCTATGTACAACGATTCAGCTCATGATTTAGCCCTTATGTACAAAATGCTTCGGCTTTTATAGCCAGTTGATTCTTTACACGGCAGTCCGAAGAAGGCGGTGACCACTATTGCCACGAATCAGGTGACGTAATGTCTCAGTGGTCCCCCCCACCAGAACGGGTGCAGAAATTGGGCCACTCGTAAGAAGAAGAGCGTGGGCGAGAATGTCCAATAGTCCTCACGAGTACACCACACAATGACGCACCCAGTCCACGCCTTGAAGGCACCGCAGGGCAAGGAGGTAGAGTCCGAAGAGGGAAAGTCGAGCTCCTCCGGAAAGATGGCCACTGACATGAACGTCAGCAGCAGTCCATAGCTGCTTTCAGCTACAGGCTTCCAGAACTCTCTCGAACATGGCAGTCTAAACGCTCGATCCCTGAGAACGGCTTCTTCGACGCTTTCACACGCTTCCGCGCTGTCGGTGCTTTTGGGGCAATTTTGCGTCGGCGACGACAGCCGAGTCGAGAGGTTGACACTAAGAGAATTGCCACAGTGGCGCCGTCCCACGCAGTTCGAACCCGTTGAACAAAAGGGTTGTCTCGCGAAGCTTTCGTTGAGACCCGACCGCTACCTCAAACCTTGACAGGACAGCGCCTAGCCGACTGCGCGCCGATGGGGTTGAAAGCAACCTAGCAGACCGGCTAACGCACAATGGCTTCTACCCAGATGAACCGCCGGGCCAAACGTAACAGGCTATGCACTACTGAAACTCCTCAGCTGCAGCAGTGTCTTTACAGTTCGCAAAATATAAAAAGCAGCGTCTCTGCCCTCCCCGCAACCAGCAGGGAACCACGACCACCAACTGCGACCGTAAACTAGACCGCTCGAAAAAGCACGAGCGACAGAAAACGGCACAAATCCTCACGAAGCAATGGTAGTGCGAAAGAGCTATATCGAGGCAGCCATGTAGCTGCAAGACGTGAAAGACGGCACAAGCCACAAACAAAAAAAGTGCCGCCATATCCACGAAGTGAATGATGATTAGTGGGCGAAGCTCTGGAGGAAAACCTGGTAAGCCATGAATCTTCCGTACATTTTGCCTACTCGATTTTATTACAATGCTCCCCCTAGCGTACGTCGCCGCACTAAATCAAACGATTGCCTTCCACCAATGACACGTGCCATATGTGACATCATTCCTATTTTATAACATCTCGCATCTTTCATCATCAACTACAAGTACCGCCGTCTAGTTTATAACATCTTGCATCTTTTCATCATCAGCTACAAGTCCCGCCATCGAGTGAGCACTGAAAGAACTAAACGAGACGTGGCTACATGCAGGAGACGGAGCCGCCATCTAGTGAACACTGCAAGAACTAAACGAGAGGTGGCTCCATACAGGCTACAGGGGACGCACAGCCCACGCCCTAAGGAGCTTCGCCCCTAAAAACGGGGCTGCGGGGAGCGGGCATAAGTAAAACGTCGAAAGTAATTCGAAGGCACTGCGCCTTGTCGCCTGTAGGCAGACAGATATTAGGTGCCTTCTTCCTTTTCCTCATGAACCAATAACAAGTAATTCGCGCATTCATATCAGGCAAGCGCTGCCCGCAGGAAGGGGGGGGGGGGGGGCACGAGAAGAAAATCTCTGCAGCAGAGGGCGTGCATGGTATACGTGCGCGCGGAGAAAGGCTTTCCCGCTATCACCTCGCACATTTACCGCGAGTGGAGCGCGCGGATTCGTCCATTCCCAACTCTCGCACGTCTTACGCGCCCCCGGGGTCCGCCAGCCGCCGTTTGGCGTACAGGAGCTCGAAGACAGTGGATGCCGCCCGGTTTCTCAGAGAGAGAGAGCCGTCTACGCGGCGCCGCACATTGCCGCGAGCGTGAACACGCGCCCGGAATCGTTAAACAGAAAAGGCTTGGGACCCGCAGTCCGCGCACGGGCGCCGACAATTCGGCCGCCGTCCGGCGATCCATTTGTCTCTGTAGGCCGTGACGCTTCCGACACCCCCCCCCCCCTTTTTTTTTTTTTTCCTCCTGCATAGGCGCGCATACCCAGGTGTCGCGGGGTTGTCCCCCTCGTTTGATGGATTGCCCAATTACTCTGGCAACGTTGCCGCTCCACCGTAAACTATCATCGACGACACGCGCCTTCGCCGCGTCGAAGCGCGCGCACCACGTGGCTGGGACAAAAAAAGAGGCGACCGTCTTCGACGCTCGAAACCATCTTTCTCGGGGGCCATTCGTCTCCGGCGATTGCGAGCTTCCTCCGCGTCGGAGCAGATAATGATGACTGCCGCGACCAACACTGTACGAGGAACCGCGCGCGTTTTTCCTCGCTGCGCCCACAGACGCCCGCAGTCTTCCCAAGAAGACAGCCAGCGCGCAACTGCGCAGACGTCTTAAGAGGACCGCTAGCAAGGAGGGGGTAGCGGCCACGCGCCGAACGAAGTCGGAAGCCTACAAATATACGCGTTATTTTTTGCGATGAGGATGAATTTTCCCCGCCGCACGAGGACCCCCCTGTACGAAACAACCGCAACCTTTTCTGACATTGAGCCAGGACAGGAAGCGAATCGAGCTGTGTATAGGTCAAAAACTCACCGCACAGTCAGCGGTCCAGAGGCAAAAAGATGCTTGCGAGCCCCAGCTGAGAAGCGAGTGACCCACGAGATTACAAGAGTTATTGAACTATAGCACTGGCTTCTTGGACTCCTTAACTGAATTCATCCGTTTGGCCTTTACACCGATTCTTGCAGCTGAACGATGCTTGGCTGCTCAAGTGCTCACTTCGGTATTCGAGATTAAAGAAGAGGCGCTGTGTGCAAGTAGCATTATGTAACACGCGCTATTCGCTATCAACGTCTAGGTTAACATAGCTGTGCCTGCAGGTATTAAAGTTAAAAACCACGAGGGGAAGGGGGTGTACCTTTATGCTGACCAGGGGTAATTGGTGTTCGCATCCAAAGTTAGCTACGCAATAGAAAGAGGGACTAATCAACGCTTATCCCAAATGCCAGCTAGAATGTCGAAGTGCTGCACCTGGTCAGCTTCGGAACAGCGGAGGAAGCAGGGGAAAACGACAAGTTTTCGTCGTGAGCATAATGCGGCAAATGTCCCAGTTGGCCCTACCATGCCACCGCAAAGACGGGAGGGCTAACTCCGCGATGCCTCGGAGTTTCACCGAGACATCCTGCAGTTCTTTTTCCACGAGCGCTTTAGCGCACCCGACCCGACACAGTTAAGGAGGCGGCGGCACATCGAGCTTTTACATCGCGACAGTGTTTGCCCCAAGAAGTAACTGCAGCCCTCCTCCCCCGAGCTGCTCACAGGCCGCAGCGAAGAACACACGCAGCGCGGCGCGCGACCGTGTGCACTGGCGCGAGCGAGCGCCGTGCCGGAGCCGCACCGCAGCAAGGGCCCGGACGCTATCGATCCGTTGGGCCGTCTTTGCAGACTGCAGAACCAGTGCCGGCTCTCGGCTTCGGTAAGCCAGGCTGGGAAGCCATGAGCACCGCAGCGAATACGACCCCTGTGGATGGGCTGCTGCAGAGGGCGACGGTGGATCACACTGCACACAAGCAGGAACACGCGATACCGTCTTGATCGTAAGAAAGACGGAGTGTCGCTGGAGGTGTTAAGCGCCCGCTGAGCCGGTGGTCAAGGTGATCACGACTAAAATTATTTAATATAACCGGACGAGCAAGGCGGCAAGGAGGTGACTCAGCTCACTGGATTTTGCTTTTTCTGGACGCTCCATATCTGCGGCATAACATATGCTTCCCCGCGAAATTTATTCTATCTGAAGCGGAACTCTACGGGCGGCGTTCAACAGCTTACATACTTCGACTTTGTAACGACTATTGCGCGTTACCACGTCTTGTGAGCTTAGCGCATTGTGGGCTTAGAATGACAACATGTGTATCGCAGTGCCTGGTGTGCGAGGTTACACCGCTTATGCAAATGTGCGTGCGTTAACTAAGAGGCACACCACCGCTTCGGCTCGGCTATTATCGGCTACAGAGATAGTCAACACCTGAACTCAGTGGCTGCAGGTAGTAGCTGACCTCCTGATGATAATTATTTCCTTTACACACACTTCCTAAAACAGGCAGCAACACATGATCACCTGCCCAGCTTTGGAGCAAAACTGCACTCAATACATGCATTGCAGTTTAGCATTTTTTCTGTACTTGACATATCCATTAGATCTTCTGCTGATAAACTGTAAAATAGTTACTAATACCTGAAACTATCGATTCCATTTAAACAAGACGTAAACAGCCACGGCGAAAGAAGGCACCCTTGCTTCAGTTCTCGGTGTATTTCCGCCAGTTTTGTACATTTGGGCCTTCCCACGCAAACCGAACGCGATCAATGGTTTCTGCATATCTTTCCGAAGAGCTCCACTAAAGCGTCGTCGATCCATATATAAGCAGGTCAAACAGCGCAGAGCTGCGATCGATTGAATGCCGCAGGCTGGGCCCATCGAAATGCTTGAAAATACAATAAGTGATGACGCCCTTGTTCTTTTTCTTATAAAATGGATACATTCATAACGACAAAGTTCCGCGTATAAACTGCAAGCCCTGAATAACGTACAGCCCAGGAATGCAGCCTCGCAAGCGTTTTGTTGGCACCTTCACCAATCGAGTAGATAAGTTGCCCGCTATCGGTCAAGTGGCTCGCTTGTCCGTTCTCGCTCAAGATTATACTTCCCTTATCGAAGCGCCAGGCGCTCACCCATACCGGGTATATTTCGATGCCTCGCCCGACGCGTCGCGCGGCCTCAAAGAGCTGAGAGCAGCTACGCTTGCCCCATTCACATGCAACTCGTGGAGGCGCGTGCATTCGTGCACTTATCAAAGAAGGGCTCCTCGCGAGAAGGTCATTGTGCTGCGTTCACAATAGAAACACCCGTACTAAAGCACTCCTATATTCGTAACGAAACGAGCGGCGTAACGTCTGGTGCATTGCGTGAACTGAAAGGAAAGGGAAAGGGGGGGGGGGCATGCTCGCGTTAGATCGTGTTACGGCTGTAAACCTTCAAGTAGGTCTGACAACACAAAACGGGCAGTCGTAAAGAAAATAATAGCCACCATCGAAGTTGCGCAACGGAGCTGGCAGGAACCTTCACTGCAGAGTCTGCTGGCAGCACCGCACGCCCACAGCTACGCGTCAAACCCCGGCGGGCGGCTAATAACTTCAAGCACGCCCGCTGCGAGCGCCCCTGAGGCGCCCAAAACGGGGGAGGCACGGGTGCAGCCCCTTCCTCCGTATACGCGACACAAAGGCTGCAGTATACTTAGTGTCAGAAAGGTCGCACAAAAAAAAAAAAAAGCGGCGGAAAGTCGCTGCGCCCAATTATTTTCCGTGACGCGAACTTTTCGAAACGCGGAGCATGCGTTGTGCAGGGGCTGCGAAAAAGAAAACGCCGGCGTACAAAAACTAAAGATCGTTCAATAGCATTCACTGCTATAGTATAAGCTTGGCAGGCGGCGGTACAAATAAAACTAATCCGCCCATTTATTGGACCCCAAAACGAAGGCCGCGAGCCCCGCGCGCGGGCCCCGGGTCGAGAAAAAAAAAATCCCGCGTTACAAGCATCGCGCGCGCCTTTCTCCCTCCGGATTGACGGGACTTGTATAGCAACTTTGCGATAAGGCATGAACGCGGGCGCGCACGCAATGACAGGCGGGATCACAATAGCGGGGCTTAGGGAAACAATGGCGGCTCCGGACGCGCTAGCTCCTCGTCTGCACCACAAAAGGCACTGGAGCGCGAAGCAATGAAACGCATACGGTCGCGGAAGCAGATTTATAAAAAAAAAATAAAACACCAACGAAAGAGGCCACTTGTAATTCGCGCTTTGTGAGAAAGCGGGAATGATTTTGCGGTCGGAAAAAAAAACAAACAAAATTGACGAAGTTCGAAACGTAGTGGCAAGTGCCGAAAGTTTTTAAATAAACAAGAAAAGCCTGCGGCAGCGACGAGAAAGAATGGAGGGGGCGAACGCCGATTATACAAAGGCACAGTATTCGAATTTGTTAAAGAACATGCCAGCGAACAGTCGGAAACGCACATTTTCCGCGTGCTATTCCGCTTGACGACATAACGCGCAATAGAGGCTCTCTCACCAAAGTGAGACCGCTGCCGAAGGTGGGGCGCTTTTCATCGTGGCAGTATAAGAAAAAAGCGAGACATGCGTCACCGAACCGACCTGAGGGAAAAAGAAACACAGACTATACACACTGGACACTTGTTCATTGCGCGAAGCGGCGCTATACGAGACGGCCGCACAACGAGGTTACACATATAGAGAGGGCGCACGCTAACATGCAGGATGATCCGAACGGCTCACCTCGTGACGACAGTTTCTTGGTGTTGATGATCTTGGCGGCGAACTCGAGCCCCGTTGACTTCTGCACGCATCGTCGGACAATTGAAAATGCACCTCTGCGGAGAAGAAAGGGAGGGACACTTCATGTAACAATGGCCACGCCGCTACGTCAATAGATCTGAAATTCATCATTAAGTACGCCAGCTCCCCTCTTCCACACCACTTCATTATTTATTAAACAGAAAGCAGCACACATCGTCATCATGCGATGGCTGTGAATTCATTCATTCTTCATTCATTCATTCATTCATTCATTCATTCATTCATTCATTTACGCGGTATATAGTACAGGACTCCGGATTCATTTCGACCACCTGGAGTTCTCGAACGCGCACTTAAATTTACGCAAGCACGAGTGTTCTGTGCATTTCGCCTCCGCACAATTTGCCAAGCAAAGCTACATACACGCGAGCTGCACGATCAAAGAGATGCTTTAACGAAAAGCGCGTGGATAAAACGCGGGAAACGTGTCGTAAATTCGACCCAAGTATGCACGCGCTATTAATCCAAAGCTCAACGCCCTATACGCACATGTGTCGCCATCCGCCAGCCTATAGCGGTCCACGAACGATGAGGGCGCAGCGATAGTGTTGTGGTTAGAGCATCAGCCTCGCGTGCAAAAAGTCCGTGGTTCGACTCCCGGTGCCGCGCGATTCTCCACCGGATTGAAAAATATATCCGCGTGCACGATGATCGAATTAAAGAGGCTAGGGGTGTGGCATCACCGGTCACCACCACCGGTAACCCACTCCCTCACTAGAAAAGGATTGGCCACCCTGATGCAGTATCTGGCCCCTACCTCCCACACTGATAAGCCAAATGAACTCTCGGCCCTCAGTCCCCAGCAGCTGCGAAGCAACTGATCACGGCGGCGGTCAAATCTGCAACGCAGCAGAGGGTGCTAAGAATCTCGGGATCCGGACAGGCCGCCATTGGAACCTGAACTTGGCAACGTTTAACGCTAGAACTTTATCTCGTGAGGGAAGTCTAGCTGTACTGTTCGAGGAGCTGGAGGGTGTTAAATGGGATATAATAGGGCTCAGTGAGGTTAGGAGGACAGATGAGGCCTATACGGTGCTACAGAATGGGCACGTCCTTTGCTATCGGGGCTTGGCAGACAGAAGAGAACTGGGAGTCGGGTTCCTAATTCACAGAAACATAGCTGGCAACATAGAGGAATATTACAGCATTAATGAAATGGTGGTCGGTATCGTAATAAAACTCAATAAGAGACACAAGATGAAGGCGGTACAGGCATACGCGCCTACATCCAGCCATGACGACGCGTCAGTAGAAAGCTTCTACGAAGACGTGGAATCGGCAATGAGTAAAGTAAAAACACGGTATATACTATACTGATAAGCGACTTCAATGCCAAGGTAGGGAAGAAGCAGGCTGGAGACCAAGCAGTAGGGGATTGTGGCACTGGTACTAGAAATGCCAGAAAGGATTTATTAGTAGAATTCACAGAACGCAATAATTTACGTATCTTTAATACCTTCTACCGCAAACGAGTGAACCGTAAATGTACATGGAAGAGCCCTAATTACGAAAGTAGGAACAAAATAGACTTTATAATGAGTGCACACCCAGGCATCGTGCAAGATGTGTAAGTGCTTGGCAAGGTATACGATGCAGTGACCATAGAATGGTACGGTCTCGAATTCGCCTAGACTTGAAGAAGGAACGACAGAAACTGATACGCAAGAAGCCAATCAATGAGCTAGCACTGAGATGGAAAGCACAGGAATTCAGAGTCTCACTTAAGAACAGGTACTCGGCTCTTATCAAGGAAACCAGCCCTAGCATTGACGCAATGAATGATAATCTGACGAGTATCCTTACGGAGTGTGCAGTGAAGTTGGAGGAACCTAAACAAGACACTGGCAAGCTGTCCCAGGATACGAGGAACCTCAATCATCATCATCATCATCATCATCATCATCATCATCAGCCTGACTACGTCCAATGCAGGGCAAAGGCCTCTCCCATGTTCCGCCAGTTAACTCGGTCCTGTGCTTGCTGCTGCCAATTTATACCCGCGAACTTCTTATTCTCATCTGCCCACCTAACCTTCTGTCTCCCCCTAACCCGCTTGCCTTCTCTGGGAATCCAGTTAGTTACCCTTAATGACCAGCGGTTATCCTGTCTACGCACTACATGCCCGGCCCATGTCCATTTCCTATTCTTGATTTCAACTAAGACATCCTTAACCCCCGTTTGTTCGCTATTCCACTCTGTTCTCTTCTTGTCTCTCAAGGTTACACCTATCATTTTTCTTTCCATTGCTCGCTGCGTCGTCCTCAATTTAAGCTGAACCCTCTTAGTAAGTCTCCAGGTTTCTGCTCCGTAGCTAAGTATCGGAAAGATACAGCTGTTATATACCTTCTTCTTGAGGAATAGTGGCAATCTACCTGCCATAATTTGAGAGTGCTTGCCAAATGTGCTCCACCACATTCTTATTCTTCTAGTTACATCAATCTCATGGTTCGGCTCCGCGGTTATTACCTGTCCTAAGTAGACATAGTCTTTTACAACTTGCAGTGTAACTATTGCCTACCTCAAAGCGCTGCTCTCTTCCGAGGTTGTTGTACATTACTTTCGTTTTCTGCAGGTTAATTTTAAGACCGACCTTTCCACTCTCCATGAGTTGCAATTCGTCTCCTGAGTTACTCAGCAATGCAATGTCATCGGCGAAGTGCAGGTTACAAAGGTACTCTCCATTAACTCTTATGCATAACTGTTCCCATTCTAGGCCTCTGAAAACCTCCTGTAAACACGCGGTACATAGCATTGGGGAGATTGTATCCCCCTGCCTTACACCCTTCTTGATTGGTATTCTGTTGCTTTATTTATGGCGCACTATGGTATAGCAGTTGATCCCCTGTAGATTTATTCCAGGATGTTTATGTTTCATTGACGCCCCGATTCTGCAGTGTTAATTACGATCTATTAAGGCTCTGTATACGGGTTGGCTATACTCGGAGCATTTCTCTATTACCTGATTGATAGTATGAATGTGGTCGATTGTTGAGTAGCCTGTTCAAAATCTTGCTTGTTCCTTTGGTTGATTGAATTCTAATGTTTCCTTAACTCTGTTAGCAATTACCAAGAACCTCATTAAGAAGCGTCAAAGCATGAAAGCCTCAAATAGAACAAACAAAATAGAATTGGCAGAGCTTTCAAAGTAAATAATAAGCGTAAGGTATCGAATGTAGGAAGGTATAACACGGAGAAAATTGAACATGCTCTAAAACACGAAGGAAGCATCAAAGTGGTGATGCCATGGGCCGCGCTGTCACCGGTGAAGTCTCGGTATAGCCACTATATCAGCGACGTCAGAAGGGAGAACAGGCCTCTCAGAAAAAATCGAAAGCGACACCTATATGGCTATAGTGTACAAGTTCCAAACTATGGCCGTTCATGGCTGCGCTGACAAGAGATCGTGTGCAGGCTATACAACGGAAAGGTACGACAACGATGCGGTGAATCAGCTCGTACAACACGACGTTCATACGCTAAACTACAACTAATAAAAAGTCCCTGTAAATCGGTAGAAACAAAATACACTGCCGCCAAGGCCACGACTCCATCGACAAGCTTAAATCGGTGCAACGCTCTCTGGGCCTGCGCCAAGACGCGCCCATACACACAACCGCGTCACAAGACTGTTGTGTCAGGTCAGCGAGCCTCAATAACGTTACAGCCGGGAGGTGAAATGTGCCTGCAGTTCATACGTCAAATAAATACAACACCATTCTCCGTAGTGAAGCAATAATAATAATAAACAAAATACAAGGTAATACAAAGTTACAACGATGAAGTACTAAACTAAGACAGCAACCATAACGCAGTTCAGTTGTCCGGTTCGCGCTGTATACGTTGACGTATGAGTGCGCCACGAGTTCCCTGCATAGATTGGCGAGCTCACTCATGAGTCCACTCACTCGTACTCGTTCAGATAGAGCCGTGAGACCGAGTCTGAGTGAGCCCGGGTGACTCTTGGTGAGTTATTTCGGTTGAAGAAAATTTTCGTGAGCGTGGGTCCGAGTGAGCTTGACTCAGGAAAGTTTTCCTGAGTCTGTGTCCGAGCGAGTACGAAGCGCAAAATATATTTAGTGAGTCTGAGTGAGCTCCACAAGTTTTCCTGACCTATGGTTCGTTGTCAACATGGTTACCAGCTTGACAACAGTATTAGCGCTGCCTGACAGGACCCCAACCAGCTATTTTCATTTCTTGGGTTTCGACTTTTTCTTCTCTCACTCCCTTTATTTAATATATACATATATAGGGAAAACACAAATAAACACATTACACATTTATACACTCATTCCTGGTGACGAACGGGCTCCAGTAGAAACTTCAAATAAACCTTTCCTCACATTTTACGGTTACCGAGAGATCACGACTGATTATTATTGTTATTCATTTTTCCCTTTTCCATCTTTCGGCAAGGTTTCTACATTGTTGCGTATATTCATTCCCCTTAAAATTTGCACTTCATCTTCGACTTTTTTTGTGTTTGTTTTCACTCTTTTTATTTGATTTTCGTGAAGAGTGTCTGAATTGTATTGTTTCATTTTTGCATGGGCTTGCACTAAGACCTCATGGTTGTTCCAAGGCAATGTTAAAGGGGTACTGACACGAACTTTCGGGGCCGAGATAGCCTGCGTATTCAATTATTGTGAACATTCGTATATCAGCGGCAAGATATGAACAGCGAATAAAGCTTGGAAGTTATTTTAAATTAATTTTGAAGTTCGCGTGAGCGAACGACTCTATAGCGCTATAGACACCCTCGGAGGTGACCCCAAGGTGACCCCCTTACTTCCCCCACATCACCACGCTGCGGTCAACAAAACAAGTTATGATGACGTCCCAGTCGCCATTTTTCTTTTGCCGCGTTAGTTCCCGAAGTCTATATTTCTCGGCGGCTGGTTGCGAGTGTGTGGTCGTGGCGCACGCTTAGAAAATTCGGTGCTTGGCGACATTCCAGTGCCGTTTCCTATTCGAAAAGCAATTCTTGATGCGGATCGTGCGGAAGTGCGTCACAGTTCTCTGTGCTGACGTGGTCGAGAGTCGCACACGCTAGGTGGCGACAGTTGCACCCATGCAGTTTTTGAACTCTTTGAAACTGAAACTGATTGATAATGAGGGGCCTGTAATTATTTATCTATCCCGTGCTGCAGCAAACAATGTGTCGAGTCATTACTAGCAGCCCTACAGCAACGCATTGCAGCTGAAAAACGCGAGGGCAAACTTTTTGTGTCAGTACCTCTTTAAATTATTATTATTATTATTATTATTATTATTATTATTATTATTATTATTATTATTATTGTTGTTGTTGTTGTTGTTGTTGTTGTTGTTGTTGTTGTTGTTGTTGTTGTTGTTGTTGTTGTTGTTGTTGTTGTTGTTGTTCCTGCTGCTGCTTAGTTACGATGATGCCATCAGATAAAAAGAATCCAGGTATACGAATAGGGGAAATCTCAACAGATAACTCATAACTCATATAACTCATCTTAACTCACAAGAAAATCAAAGAGACAACCCTTATTGCTTGAACTGCCATGGTGCCGTTTTCCCGACCACTTTCTTGAGCACTTGTTGGCTTCATTATGATAGTAATTAACGGAAAACGAGCTCGTCTGTTCCCTCTCTCGTTCACACAAACGCGCACATTCGTGAGCGCATGCGTGCACGTCACCGCAACTCGGGTCGCATGGCAACCTGGGATACTGGGCCATACAGCTGCAGGGGCTCAGGGAGGCTTTTTTTCAACTTCACGCGAGAGCGGACAGAGCTAACAGCGAGTGTACTAACCACGCGCACCACTTCGGTAGAGACAGCACAGCGCCTGGTCGGCAGTGGGCCTTGCGAGTTGTTTCGGCAGTTATAAACAAAAAAACCAACGAGACTAGGAAACAAGTTACTTAATAGCGACAGCTCACTCCAGCGAAAACACTCGGCCAACCACAGGTGCCAACGCTGGCCACTCAAAGTAGACCCCCCCCCCCCCTCCACCTATAAGTGATGATCAGAGAGAGCCGCTCTACCGCAGTAACTCGAAGCTGTGCCAGGGAAGGGTAGCGCTGGAGCTACACCACCAGACTCAAAGCCTACCGGTGCCTTAACCAGAGTCCGAGGCAGAAGGTAGATTAACGAGTATAGCACTGCGCTACTAAGCTCCAGGGCGCGGGTTTGGTTGGCGGACATGGCGGCCCCTTTTCGATAGGGGCAAGAAACGCCCATGCGCTTAGATTTTAATGCGCGTTAATGAACCCCGGGCGATTAAAGCTTACCGGGAGGCTCGCACAAGGGCGCGTGACTCGTCATCATATCGCGGTTTCGGAAGTTATACCAGAATCTGACGCTGCCGTAGCTACAGATTGCGCAAAAATTGAATTCACGGTGGACGCACGTTACGATCTATGGAATACGGGCTTCCACGAACTGCCAGTAACTGATGTTCTCGTGTTATTCAACGAACAAACTAAAACGAGCCAACTTCGAAACGTAACTCCAGTTCGCAAAATCAGGTTGCGACTTGAACAGGTTTTTAGCATCGTAGATTAAATAATCAACAAAAATAAATGTGCATAAAAAAAGCATCTTTACAGCAGCCTCCGCGAAAGACAAAAAAATATCGTGCCTTAGGTTTTTTTTTTTCTTTCTTAATCATTGAGTACCATAAAGTAGCATTGAGTACCTAGAACACGAATTTTTTCAAGTTAGAACTGAGCGAGCGCCAAAACACAAGTGATGTGACGGATTAAGGGTCGAGCACTTGAGGTGAACACCTTATTCATTAGCTTGCAAGCCGGTAAAGCTCGAATGTTAATTCTACTTCACGCGGCAAATGTCCGTTTATACGAAGCCCAATAATGGCGTCCAGAAACACAATAATTTGTTAATTGTGCATTAAAGGTAAAGGTTCTATCGCGTCTTGAATTGTATAATGAGGCGTTCGCCTCAGATTCGCACTAGCTGTACTATATACGTATAGGCAATAGAAAGAAGTGATGCGGCGTGTGGAAGCCCTGGAGGGCACATTCAGGCGACTGTCACAGGACAACGGCGAAGTCGTACGTCTGCAGTGACGTATACAAGAGTGCCATCGAAAGGGGGTCAATAAACGCTTCCGAACAAGGAAAAAAGAAAAAAGAAGAAGTACCACCACACAGACGTGGTCCGCGTGTTTGTTTTTGTGCAGTGCCACTAAAGAGGGGCGGTCGCGCGGGAAAAGATTTCACTGGAGGAGAGTGATGCCCCATTAAACGATTAATGGAGCCCCGACGCAACTGCAGTGAATCACATGGCCTGCAGTTAATTCTCGCGCCGACCCTGCGAAAAGTCACTGCCGCAAGTGTACTTCTTCAATAAAACGCTCTACCGACTTTCTCTCTCTCTCTCTACATCACTGCTTCTTCGGGGTACAGGAAGCAACCAAACACTATATATACGTCCAGGAACGGGAGCAAACATAATAGATGGGCGCATACACACATAGACAACCACGTAGATATGTCGAAACGACGGCCCGAGCTCCCCGTCCACTCCTGCCTCTTTCTACAGTGGGCGAGGGGGGTTAATCTGTGATAAACAATTTGCACTACGACACTTCTAAGAAAAACAAACTGGTCCCAGTTAGACGGGGGAAATAATATATATATATATATATATATATATATATATATATATATATATATATATATATATATATATATATATATGAGATATAACAGACAGTAATGCCAAGGAATGTACAGGGGAAGTTATTAACACCAATAGAATGTAAATAAGAAGAAAGAAAAGTGGATGAAAAAATTACCAACTGTGAGCAGTATATATATAACGCAGTGTTGTCCATAGCTATCACAGACAATGAGCACCCATGTTTCAATTAGCCGGCTATTTAGTACAACCATAAACAGACTTCCGCCAATAATGGGTCTATAAGAAAGCGAACCTTAATCATCTGAGAAACGTTCATTTAACTTCCGTGGGCAATGCTATCTTTCTTTCACAATTTTCTTCTCTCGTTATCCGCACACACATAAGTATACATATACATACGCTCCCAGATACGATCTCGAGCTTAAATATTTTTACCTAAAATATGGAGATCAATACGCTGCAACTCCACAGAGTACTACGACAGTGCCACATAGCGGACGGCTCGAGAAATTCCGGCCACCGTACGCAGCGTTCTACAACGGCCAACCGGTAACTCGCTATATAGGAGCGTTTATCTTTTTTTTTTTTTTTTGCATTCCACTCCCTTGGGAACTCCGGCATTTGAACCCTGCTGCGTTGAATCCTTCATGAGAAAGCCACCCCGTCACGCGCTTATAACGGCGCAAGTTAAGGAGATCTAATTAAAACGCGACTCAAGTACGTATACATTATATGCAGTTACCCCTTATCTGTGAAAATTGTGCTTGTCGAGCATGCCATTCGCGTGAGAAATAAAGGTGTGCAGGGGGAAAAATGTCCATGCCTTGCATAGCGATTATCGGCCACGAACCCTGAACAGAACAAACGCCTGCCGTTATTTCAAGGAGTACGTACGATTAGAGGAACGCCCCATCAATGCACAAGCCCACATTTCAAAAATATTTTAAAAAAAGATAGCGAGGGTAAGAATGGGTCATTTTCTGTCTTCTGCAGCAAGCCCTGGCAGGAAAGCCACCTAGAATAGACTCTTTAAAAACGTTAGTAAAAAGGTAGCAACTGCAAGCAAATATATGCAGTAACTGCAACGCTTACTACCTTTCTTGGACAATTACTAACCTTCGCAACCTGTTCACTAGCTACGTTAGCAAACAGTTACTAGCTGCAACCGTTACTGACTTTTTGCTACCTGTTCACTACCTACGTTAGTACACAATTAGTAACTAAAACGAAATAGGTAGTAACTGCAGCCGTTACAAGCTTTCTTGCATCGTTTTTACCATTTGCATTAACTATATAACCTAAAATAGTAGGTAATACCTATTGTATTATATATACAAGGAATCGTCTTAACGTATCTTTAAATAAAAAAACGACGCATTAGATGTCCACGATTAAAAAAATCATCCATTTGAAATTACGCGACCGAGATATGTAAGCGTAACTCTGCTATTATCTAGACGGATAATAGCAGAGTTAAGTACAAGTTAACGAACCAAAAGCAAGTGCTGCACGCGTTGTAATAAACAATTACAACTAACATAGTAAAGTACAAAGAACTAACATGAATGACAAACGGATCAAAATTAACCAGATGTTCAAAATAGTCCGGAGTCCCTCATTACAGCGTGTCTCATAATAATATCGCAATTTTGGTACGTAAGACCCCAGAAACTATTATTACCCTCGAACCGCGGATATGCTAGCACAGTCAACCATTTAAATGCAATGAGATCAGTTAATGAGTTCAGTACTCCATTTTGGCTGCCGTAGATAATGTATTCTTGTGGCATTTTTATAGTAAGTAGACATGACATATCATTTTGCATAAGTACGGCTGATTAAAAGTCTTGTTCTATGTCCCCAAACACAACCAGGTAATATGATATAGAGCTCTATAGGCTCACATTGTTTTGTAGTTTATCCTGAAACTTAAGTGCTCACCTGTACCAGACAAGCACATTCAAATTAGGGGCTATATAAACTCCGGGAGTCGTTCACTTAGTACTGTAGCACAGTGTACTCTTACGGCTATAGTATGTATTCTTCGAATTTATGGCACATCACGCAAGATTACCCGAAGTTGTGTAGTAATTAGGCATTACTTTACCAGTATTAACAACGAAGAAATAATGTGGTAAAATTAACGCGGTAGTACCAGCCCCCACTTCTGTTTCCTGAAAGCTCTAAAAGTTACTACCTATGGTTAGTAACGACTGGGGTAGTAACATTTACTAAATGCTGTTAGTAACGGCAAAGGAAGGAACTGTTACCATTACAGTTGTACTATATGTGACAAACCATAGCTATCCGAAAGTTAGCGACTACTACTACTTTTTTTGGGGGGAGTGTAATGGACACAGTCTGTCGGATCACTGAACTCGGTTAGCATGACGCGAAAACTGTGCGCAGAACGCGCATTCGAAGTTGAAGCAGGATTGTGGGACACGGCCTCACTAACCTTCAATCAATGAACACATTTCACGCCACGTTACATGTAGAAACTACACGCCGACACCAGAATTTCCACCCTATCTGCTGCATATTCAATGCCAGTTTTTATTTTTATTTTCTTTGATCAACAACATGACTGTGCTGCGCGCAGAAGTGCAAATGAATATGACACGCTCGTTTATTCTAACGTAACCCGCGCTCATATACTAGTAGAAGTCACAAGGTCCCTCACACATCTGCCTAAGACGACTCGAAAGCAAAAACCGCCGTCTTTTTTTTTTTTTCTCTCTCTTCAGCCAAACGTACTGATTTTTGTTTTCCTTTTTCCTGTGACACATTATGCAATTGATCCATGACGACGTTGTTTTTCGTAAGTATGGAAGCTGTACGGAATGCTGAAATAAGAGAAAGAGAGAACACAAAGAGAAAGGCAGGGAAGTTAACCAGGGCTGAGCCCTGGTACGCTACCCTGCACTGGGTAAGGGGAGAGGGGGAAGGAAAGTTATAGAGGAGAAGAGAAAAGGTCACTGACTGGGCCGACGCGTAACAGTTTGATCATCGCAAACGAAGAAACAGGCCAGTGTCTAAGAAAATGCAGCAGTGCTTTCGTTGCATTTTGGAAATTGGATGGGTCGTGCCATGGTCCCAATAATTTTTCGACAGTGAAACCACTTCTGTCCAGTTGATTTAAAACACTGCGCTGGTGAAGCCTCTCGTTTGTGTATGCCGGGCAGGAACATAAGATGTGTTCAATAGTCTCATCGAGGGCACAGTCGTTGCACTCCGCGCTGCCAGCCATCCCCATAGCATTTTCCTTAAAACAACCGGACATGTCAAACAGCGACACAGAAACGTTCGGTCAAATTCAGGCAATTTTTTTCTGTAGACAACATTCAAACTACGCCGTATTACAGAAATGAGGACACAAAGAAAAAACTAAACAGCGACATCCTTCGCAAATATTTCACGAAATGCGAAAGCAAACTGAACAGGGCGAACCCACTATCCCCATCATCGGAAGAGCTCGGCATGCTACGTCTTGCGTCAACCAACGTGGGTTATTTCAGCTTATTGCTTCGCCCCTGGCGCGAAGCAAAACTCGAACACAAGCCTGTTGACGCCCAGGTGAAGGACGCGTTTCGGTTGTCGGGCACGGCAAACTAATACTGTATGCGAGACAGCCTCAACTGAAACGTATACGCAGTATACGCCGCCCGCTCAGCGTATGCTAGGCTATAATAGTTATACTGACAAACACCCGTTCATAGAGAACAACGGACCTAAACAGCACCATGAAATACAGAGTACTATTAGGGAAGACGCTTTCTATTGGTCATTTCGAACGACGGCCACTACATGCGCGGCACGAAGCGTGACGACCCGGAACCAACGGAAAGATTTGGACAGCATATAAGCGCCCGAAGCTATAGATATAAATTCGTACGGATTTCTCTCAAAGGCTCTTAGGTTTCTCATACATACGCTAAGAATAAACAAGAAAAAATAAATAGTACACGCAGCGCTGTTCATCTCTCCCTTTCATTCGCCACGTCCCCGCATTACCTGAAAACAATCCTCGCTTAAATACGGTATACGTATTGTACATGTATATCGCAAGACTCGCGGTGAGGGGCCGTGAACAAACTGCCGCGTTTTTTTTTTTTTTTTTGGGGGGGGGCGAAACCGAGCAGAAAATAGGCAACTGTGCAAAAAAAGAAAAGGAATATCTACATATTGACCTATTCCGAACCACGCACGCCGTATACAGCAGGTCGTCACTTCAATGCGACAACAGGGTGGAGCCGAATGCCGAGACAAGCGAGCGGGTTTTTATGCTCGCGTTTGTAGACTAACCTGTCACCCCCATCAGATGAGTGATTGCTTGCAGCTGCGTATGCGCTCTCCATACCCGAGTCATATATAGCTGTTTCCCATGACAAGCGCGCGCTTCGCGGAACGAGAGTTTACACAGTACGGCAAAATAAGGCAACTGCATTTTGTATTGTATGAATACGTCTTTTTTCGAGCTGTCTTCGTATAACACTCTGCGCTCTGAAACGCTGCTTTCGGTCTTGAAGGCTGAGTAAAGGCAACCTGCGCAGCAAGCAGTCACCGAGCCCCCATATGTCAGCGAGGTAGCCACATAATTTTTGCGCCTGCGCAGTGGAAAGCTTAGCTTTGTCTCGATCTGTCTACACGTATTGTGGTACAGTGGAAGATGCGAACCGCACAACAAAATGGTGAACGCTGACATCGAGCAAGTACTCGCTATGGAGCCTTTGAAACGCTTGGAGCAAATAAGTGCACGTTTGAGTTGCGTAGCCTCTCCCTATCTCTCTCGTCAACACTAAAACGCCGACCACACCGTCCAAGGCAATGGAGGTGGCCGCACACGGAATATATATATATATATATATATATATATATATATATATATATATATATATATATATATATATATATATATATATATATATATATATATATATTTACTGATAAGCCACCATATGATTATGAGAGACGCCGTAGTGGAGGGCTCCGCAAATTTCGACCACCTGGGGTTCTTTTTAACGTGCACCCAAATCTAAGCACACGGGCCTACAACATTTCCGCCTCCATCGGAAATGCAGCAGCCGCAGCCGGGAATCGAACCCGCGACCTGCGGCTCAGCAGCCGAGTACCTTACCCACTGGACCACCGCGGCGGGGCTTGCCCTTCTTTTGTGTGCATCTTCTACTTTTACGAATGCGCTACTTTAATGTGTAGCTCAAGCAGGAATGACAAACATTACGCAACACACATATAGATAGCATATCGTATAATGTGCCCAGTGCGGCTTTCTGTGCGTCCGTCGTCCCTTCCCGGCGCCAAACAACAAAGCAAATTCCGCTATATCAAGAAGTTCACATAGTTAACCTCGTCTATAGGTTATAGTACGAACACGTATTTTGAGAACACTAAACGAGGATGGCGACGCCGAGCACACTTCCCTCCGTCCGCAGCGACACGCGCGGCTACCGCGGCAATTGAATCCGATACACCGACTGCAGAACACCACAGACGGTCAGCCACTGTATGCGCGCGCGTGTGTGCAAGATGAAAAAAAAAAAAGCTTACGAATTCCCGAGGGCCCGCGGCAACGACGCGGGGACCAAGTTCAAAGGCGCCCTTACACACCTTGCGCAAAGTGTTAAGAAAGGCGCACATTCGCAAGAGAGAGAATACAAACATAGCTCCATTCCGCGCACGCGTGCAGGGAAAGCACCACGTCAATCGGCAGGCTGTTCACCCAGCGACGCTGTTACACGATCGCGGTCCCCAATGTCGATGAGAGAGCGGACAGCACGAGGCCGTCCCGCGATGTTTACGCGCACACACGCACGCGCGCCTTTTCAGAACGCGGAGCACGTCTGCACAGAGAGGCAACCGAAAACCGTGCAAGAAAAAAAAAAGAAAAGTTAAAACCCAGCGCGCGTGGCTTTCGGAACACCGTGGACGTGGTTTTGTGCACGCTTTCTTTCCTTTGAATGCCATGCGATCATCTCGCAATCCTCGCAAGGCGCTGGTATACGCTGAGCACCGCGCGCTGACACAGCTGAAAGGGCGACTCCGGTTGGCGATATAGACGGGATCTACATGTAGAGTGGAACGTCGCCGTTTGATTTATCGCTGCGACCTGCCATCACCTCCACCAGTACGCGCAAATTTCTAGCTGAATAGGCAATATATCCGAACCTCACAAAGCGCTCAACAGATAGTATAGAAATATAAGCCCTATATTAAGTCACTAATGACTCACGGAGTAATGTTAGGCGGGCCGCCGTTTCGCCCGAAGGCGAAGCACGCGCGTCATAGTGAAATCAAGGTGTTATACATCTGCACAAAGTGAGGTTCGAAGCTTCATATACACAGGGTGTTATTCGTTTCTTATAGAAACACATTTATTTATAAAATCGGAAGATGCCACGTACCTTGGGAATCAACGTTATGCAAAGCATGAGGAAGAAAGGTGACCGTGTAGTAATTTTTTTATTGAGCGAAATATCATGAAATGACGGTAAATGTATCTATAAATACTGCACGCACAGACATATGCCGAATTGTAGATGTTTATATAACCAACGATGCCAGCAGGAACATGCAGTATGTGCAACACCAGAAGCTGATATAAAGCGCTCGCGAGGATGATAGCCCTGGACAGTGCTATACATAAAACACCAACGCACGGCTGGCCAACTGCAATTGACGTCAACCCGACGTTACGGCTGTATCCACGGTGTATAAGGAATAACTGTGGCTGTATCGAAAAAAGTATATATGTAGGCTTTATAAAATCAGAGAACCAACACTGCAACCACAAATGGCGTTTCACGAACATTAGAGTCTATTTGAAAAGCACTTCCGAGGCCTGGCGTGGCTCTGTGGTATAGAACGCTTGATTGCCACGCGGAATGCTTGGGCTCGATTCCTGCCCTGACATAAATTCTTTGCATTGTCGGGTGAACGCTGCCGATGCCAAGATTTCTTGACGCTCACGCGTTAAAATTGTGCATGTGTGTTCTCGACGTTCCTGGGTAGATGCTAAGTTTTATTCCCCTGTGGCGCATACCCGCATACCAGCAGCACATACTTGCCCGCGGGTCACTGTCTGGCGGGAAGTGTTTGACGACGTACGCGACGGGATTGTGACATTATTCATGTGTTTACCAGCAAGTCAAACTTTTCACATCATCTAACCCTCCCATACTAATTTAGGTGTTCACGCACGTTAAGGTGATCACGACAGCACCCAGCCAGACGAAAGCGAGCGGACGGACGGACGGACGGACGGACGGACATAGTCATGGCCCTGCCATCTTCATAAACACCGAGGAGGAAAGACAATGCCGCACCTAAAGTTGTGTTCAAATGAGTAATTAACAAAAAACCATTATATAACTAAATATTACCTTAAAGACCATTGCTTATGAGCTGCAGGACGTGACAATGCATGACATGCCCGTTTAAAAAAGAAATAAAAAACGCAAGCAATTAAAGGCAATCGAAATTTTCAGCCTCGATCAATAGGCAATACCGAAACTGAGCGCGCCGTGCGCGCAGGAAATCAGTCAGCTGGGGGTATACGTCATACCAGAAGTTCACGTGACAAACTTTTAAACAAAGGCGCGTCGCAGCAGCACATGGTCAGGAAAACGGCATGCCTCATGTAATACCCGAAGTTCGACTGCTTATTACTTGCGTTTGGCGCGTAATAGAAATAATATCTCGTTTTTTACGTCTCAAAACCACCATATGGGACGTCGTAGTGACGGGCTCCGAAAAATTTCTACACCTGACGTTCTATATAACGTGCACCTAAATCTATAGATACAAGGAGCTCAAACATTTTTCGCTTCCATTGAAAATACAGCCGCCGTAGCCGGTATATATTCGATCCCGCAACCGCGTAGTGCTTGTCAGCTTCTTTATTTTAAACTTCAACTAAGTGCAAGGACTCATCCGCTACAGTCTACGAGAAGTATCGCCGCAGTGGCTGCTACCTAACTTTAAACTGTAAATTGAAAGGAAAAGTGGCGAAATGCGAAGGGTTGGAAAAAATGGGATGTGGGTAAAAAAACGCTATAGCTGGGCTCAAGGTACACTTAAATCTACCTACACGATCGTTTTTTTTTTTTGTTTTTTTTAGTTTCGTCTTATCGAAACGCAGCCGTGGATGGAACCGGAGCCCTGTATACCTCGTGTGCTTAACAGCGCAACGCCATCTGAAGCCGCATCGGCCAAGGAAAAGCAAAGCTGTACACACGGGATATACGCGTCAGATTTTGAGCTATAAATACATTATTTTAGATGCGGAAGCATCTTATACTCGCGCCTTGTAGTGCGCCGTCCGCGCCGTCCGCGCCGTCCGCACCGCTTCTCGAACATTCGACAGCTGACGCGCGCGCATGCGCCGTCGCCCACTCTTCCACCATCTGTGCATCCCTTCCTCCTCTACACACCGCGCGCGCTTCACTCCTCCACCATCTGTGCACCCTTCCTCCTCTACACACCGCGTTCGACATCTACAATTCTCCTGATTCTCCAGTGGACGCGCATGTGGCGTCGCGCTTCGAGAACATTCAACAGCTGACAGTGCATGCGCCGTCGCGCGGTATATATACTCAAGGTCGGCGCTCGCTCGCTCAGTTGCCGCTCGTCGGTTGGTTTGTACGGCGCGTCGACGTCCAAGGTCGCGGTGAAATGAATTCCAACGAATCCACAAACACAATGATCGACGTCCCTTCGACCAGCGCCGCCCTTTCGCATACGTGTGTACGTGTTCACTCATTTAACACCCCCTCCTACAACCACGTTAACCAATTTAGCCATCGACCCAAGTAAGTCGCAATTTAACACCCCATTTCACAACCACGTTAACCAATTTAGCCATCGACCCAAGTAAGTCGCACTTTAACACCCCGTTAACCAATTATATGGTCCGCATCCTCCTCAGTGTTCCCCCGAGGGAAGCTGCGGGCAATTTTTTTTCTTTACGTAATCTTACATGTAGTTTATAGCAAGTACTGCGAACATATACTGGGATCACAAAAGATCGAGCGTAAGCTTGTAACCCGCGAGTCGACATAACGACGTCCATTTGCTATACTAAGCATTTGTTCATTTTAGGTCAGCTGTGTGTTTGAAACGACAGCAACTACACAGCAATGTGATGCAACAGTGATCAAGACAAAAAAAGATGTCCGCGCGCGGGGGGGATTAGTATAACACTGGCATACATGATGCCATTTAGAAGCAACATCAAATCTGAAAAAAAAAATTCTTTTTTTTTTTTACTGTCCACTGCATATAGTATTTCCGCTGGCCTCACTCCCATTCCTAGCACCTTCCCATGCTATACCGCGGAGCGCTACTTATCAGCCACAGAAATTGGCTTTCTCACCGCCATGACGTAACGGCCGTGCGCCATTTTTCCCCCTATTCAAAGAACTTAAGATGGGAGGGTTCCCTAAGAGCAAGGGGTTCCTGGACTAGAGAATCCTCCCATCTTAGGGTGATACCGGGCCTCGCTCGGAACACCGTTTCTAAATGAACGTTTGTTTTTCTCTCTGAAACAACTAATCCCTAAAAGCAACCAGATACTGAGAAAATAACGCAGAAAAGTTCGCCTTAGCGCGCAAGGAAAAAACCTGTCGGGGCTACATACCGGAGCTTATAGATAACAAAGAGAATTTTTCCGATATTTCTAACTATTATTATTTTCTTCTGCCAGCTATTACCGAGTCGGTCGCAAGAAGTGGCACGCGAGAGAACCCGACGTGAGCGCATAAACTCGCTCAGAGAGTCGTCGTCATCCCGAAAGTGCCCTGCGTAGAGGAGGATTTAAAAGCACTCGTCGTTCGTTTGACGGCGTCAAACTCGCCGAGCTGTGGGGGGGCTTCCTTTAATGCCCGGTACGTGCTCGGCCGCAAGTACTGCGGCTTTGCCAAATGCACTACAGAGTGAATGCTGCCTTTGAGGATTTAAAAGCAAAAAGAGAAAAAACTCCCCGCCGCCTTTCGATCCGCTCTTTCCTTCCTTCCTTCCGTGAGCATTAACAGCGCAAGCGGCCCTGCAAGCAGTCTCTTTCTGCGACTCTGCTCTCCGTCCGATCAAATAATTCCAGGAAGAAGTCGACGTCAGGACGAATCTGACCTCACGCTGTGCAGACGGTGCAAGTTCTCTCTGGTGGAGCACTTTTTTGCGAGCAGGCTTCTCGGGAAGGAGCGCGCCGTTTCCGCCGTCGACTTCATCTGTCCGCGTCCACGACAAATCCGGATTCGGTCCGTCGTCTGAATGCACCATTACGGAAACATAACCACCAACCCCATATCTGCGTCGCGCAATTCTAACAGGGAGCGGGAAATAGAGAGAGAGAGGGGGGGGGACGCCTGACTGCCACGGCGACACCACTGTGTCGATAGTATTCGGTCATCTCCGCTATAGGCGTGCCGTGCACGTGATATAGTTCACGTCACCATCGATAACGGCTTTAAACACCGACTGCAGTAGCCGCGGTGGTACAGTGGTTATGGTGTCAGATTCGTATAGCCATGGTACTTTTTTTTTTTTTCATTGGCGAAGGAGAAGGGGATTGACGCTTGCTGGCGGCTTTGTCTATTTGCGGAAAGCACCCTTTTCTCAGTAATTATTTTCGGACAATTTCTAGACGGAGCCTCCCGCTCATTCACCAACTGCTCTCTATACACCAGGTTGTAAGCCTACGATATAGAATCACATCTGCCCTCCCATAACAATAAACTTCCGCATGCGCCCACAAAACACCGTCAAATTACACCCAGTGCTGTTATTGGAGTTTGCCGCAGTGTTCGGAATCACTTCAGAGACAACCGCGCTGCAGGTCACACGTGCCGCTTCACCCGTCGATCAAGCTCAACATGCCAAGTTCTAATTGAAAAAGCGTACACTCCAGAAATGCATGTGCTGTGCTTTCGCATCGTTAAAAACAAAACGCCGCGGCTTGGCAGTTTTACTCCCCCGCCATCGCCGGCATTTTTTTTTTCTTTAGTTATTCCCCACACACCGATACGCTTCAGATATTCAATCTGATAGATATGTGGGGTTTAGCATCCCAAAACCACCACATGATTATGAGAGACGCCGTAGTGGAGGGCTCCGGAAATTTCGACCACCTGCGGTTCTTTAACGTGCACCCAAATCTGAGCACACGGGCCTACAACATTTCCGCCTCCATCGGAAATGCAGCCGCCACAGCCGGGATTCGAACCCGCGACCTGCGGGTCAGCAGCCGAGTACCTTAGCCACTAGACCACCGCGGCGGGGCTAGAAATTCAACCTGAGCCCATTCCTGACTGTACAATCACGCTCAGCACGAGCTGCAGCGAGGGAGCGTGTGGCCAAGCGCACTGTAAGGTTTTGCGGTGCATGGCACGGATCGCGAGACGTCTTCGAGCAATTAGGGGAGGGTTAGGCTTCTCCTGCAGGCGCGCAGTCCTCCCTTTCGCCCTGTCGCGATGTCAGCTACGAAAATTATAGGTGCCGCCATGACTCGAAGCACAGATTTTGATTTTTTTCTTTTGGTAAAAGCAAATAGAAGGCAAAAATGTTCTTTCAAATAAAGAACGGCGAGGTTGAAAGGAAAGTAATACGGAGCGATACGTGCTCATGGGAACAGCCAATCTCTCTCTCCCGGTAATTTGACATGTCACAATCGGCGTCCCTGCACAAAACCCTGCGGCGAGCCGGGCCGCACGTTCGATCGCGTGAGTTGAATGCGCTTTATTGTCGCAGCGGTTGTGCACCGGGGGGCCAATAAATTTGAACATTCAACTCAACTTACGCCTGGCGTAGCTCACACCGAGCGCTATTGTATTCCCTGGCGGAACAAGTGACACACACATGCTCACGAAGGATGACAAGTAGATAAAAACTGCAGACGCAGATGGGAGCGGAAACGCAGGTACACGAAGATGAGATGCACGCCTGCCGCCCTTTTGTCCTGCCGCCTTCAAAGGCACAGATTGAGCGCACATCAACGACTTATTTTGGAATAATGCGCCATGCGCGCAGTATGCTCACAACTGAGTCGTTTCACGAGAGGTGGAACAGATGCTTCCTGCGACTGCCATCGATTGAATGTCGTAGCGGCGAGCGCCCGTCTGAAAACCCGCTGTTAAATACATCGAAGTTTCTTCACTCCCAACCGCCTCAGGTGAGGTATTCAGGAAAAGAAAATGAGGGAGATAGGAGGAAGGGGGAAGGCACGGAGTTCAGCCAGAGGAGCGCCCAGTTTGCTTCACTGCACGGGTCAAAAGGGAAAGCGGGATTTTAAAAAAACACAAATATAACACGAACACGGAACTTCATCTGAGAGTGCATACCGACAATCCCAGTTTTCTACTGAGGTCTGCAGAGGTCGGTCGCTGAGCTCCAGGTAAGAATTTTACGGCGAGTACTGGGCATCGCGTAAAGAAAATATGCGACGTCCTCCAAGTCACTAAAGGTCGATGTATATGCTGCATGTCATCGATCTTGCCGGGTATAGCTCGCACGCCACTATAGCGCTTCCATTTTCGCGTATAGTTAGTTGTCTCCACCGATATCCGTGCACTGCGGTTGTCGGTGCGGTTCCCGGAAAATCTTCGCCATCGCCTGCAATCTATGTTGCTGCTTTGCCCACCGGGTCGTAACGGCGACTCCACCTAGTGCAAGAAAAGCGGAGTAGAACACGTTCACGAGAGAGAGAGGGGAGAGCAGGCAAGCTATACCATAAAACAAACTAAACCACACGGGCACGTGTCGGCCGAACTTGCTTACAGCGCTCGCTGGACACGAGATACGCTCCAGGTTTACGAGAACCTGAAAATCATCGTGCCGATAAACCAAATCAACCCGCTTGCACAGGGTTTGTATAAACGTATACCAGGAGACCGGAGGTACCGGGGCACGCAAAATGCGCCGCCTACAAGAAATGCGACGAACTATACGTTGGTACCCTCGGAATAAATTCGTGGTCCCACTTCGAGTATGCGGCATAGACCCGAGGTGGATTATAAAGCTAAAAGTATACGGCATGAGAGAGAGGAAGAGAGCCGGAAGGAGACTTGGCAGCGACTTTCGTCCGCGAGCGCTGCAAAGAGCGCGCAAGGGGGCTCAAACGCCTCCCTCTTTTCTCTGCCAGCGACAAAGAGAGCAACGTCGGTTATAGAGGCAGCGGCGACAGGAGCAATGACCCCGCGACGACGAAACCACCGAAGGACGGCGGCGCCTCGGAGCGGGCCGCGGCGGGGGGCTCCAGAAAAAAATAAAAGGGAACGAGGTCCGAACTCTTTACCGCAGAGGCGCGCACGGTCTTCACTGCAGGCGCACACACCATGCACACACTGGCAGAACACACACTGGCCCGCATGACACGTAGTTCGCCGCCGCCGCCACCACGGCCCCGGTCGCGATTAATTGACGCACGGTGCTTATTAATAACGGCGCCTTTTTTTTTTATTCCAGCCTAGGACGCACGCAAATTACAACAGCGGTGAGGAGAGTGGGGAGTGGTGTGTCCACACCTTATGGCAGCGGAGCTCCAACGTTTAGCCCATATTTCATGAAGGAAAGTTGCAGAGAAGTTGCATACGCACAAGAGTGGCCCCGCGTTGATGATGCGCGGTGTTTTATGACGCAAGGGCCATTTGATGGCCAAAGAGCACCAGGTCATGATACAAATGATGCGAACAGTGATTACGATACGTTGCTGCATAAGGGCCTTGAAATTCATCGCGCTTACGCAGGTAAAAACATGGAAGTGTTAAAATAATGACACTGACAGGAAATGCGAGCAGTGAGAGTGGATGGCGAAACGTCGCGATAGTCAGACAATGATGAGGATGTAGCCACCACAGCAGCGACCTCTATGCAGAGGTCGTGCTATGGAGAGCCTGGGTATATGACATTAAAAGTACGCACGTCTGTTAAAAATGCTAGCAATGATTTATGTGGCACGCTGCGCCACCACGGCACACCGCATGCACACCGCGCCAATGAGCTTGCGAGCAGAGGGTACGGCGGCCACATTTTTTTAACCGTATATGGAGGAGGGATGCAAAGAATGGCGAAAGCGCGAGCGCGTCCGAACAATTAGTTGCATTATTATCGATGGCGAACTTTTCCCGTGAAGCAAACTGGTGTTTCGGAAGCAGTGTTTGGGTTCACCTAAAAAAAAGCCGCCTCGTTCAGGGCTAAATTTGAACAGAAGGTAAGGGGGGGGGGGGGGGGGGCACGACTTTGCAACTAAAGAAAAAAAATTGGACGAAACAGCAGGGTCCCACACGGGTGGCGTCACGAATTCACTCTAAGCCGAAAAGGACTAAAGTGGGGTATGCCATTGGTCCCTTGGGGGCCTAAATGGGCTGCCACAGATTTTGAACCAATTTTGGACTAACTGCGGGAGCAACTGCTAGGGTTCAACTGTTACCCCCTAGCACTTACTCCACTTGGTTTAAACGTTGGTCCATGTAAAATGCTCCAGTGGAACTAACAGTTCAACCGTCTGGACGAATGGCAAAAAAAAAAATGGCAACCCAGCACTTGTGGAGTATATTTATGATTATGCCAATTTAATCAGCACTGAAGAATGCAGAATACGGTCATGCAACACACAAACACACAAATGCATATGCACTATTATTTCGAAGTAAAACACCGCAAACACTGGCGCTCGCGCTACAATACAGAGAAACTATCGGATATATAAAGCACAGTATTTTGACCTTCCATGTAGTGCCAGTGGGTGACTTTTACTTAGCTTAAAAAAAACAGTACACATCGACACCGTAACGTGAAAATTTACATGGGCTGATTCATAGCACCAAAGTGCACCGATCTTTTAATATGAATCTATCTAATCTTCAACATCCCTTCAGTGAGAGAATACGAATGATCAGCTCGCTTTCGATCACGTCGGCCGAACCAGCGTTCGCAGTGCTGATGCACGAGTCCGCAAACACAAACATAGCAGCGGCGCTCATGCAGAAAAGCCGGCGAAGCAGCCAGGCGCCTCGCCGTCGTGATACCGTGTCGGCTTGCCGACGGCATCGCTAGGCTTACGAGGAGTACGGCTGAATGACCACCGGCGATCGCAACATGCGGCTCGCATGGAATTTTCGTCGTCGTTATTTTATTGTCACAAATGAACAATAGGTAAGTGTCCCATGTTCGCGTTGTCTCACGGAGTGATGTAGATATTTGTACACATAAAGAGACTATAGACCGTTCGCAGGCACGGTTCTCGTTCATCGTGCTGGTAAGTCGCACGCTGTGCACCGGCGGCCACGATTAGTCGTATCCGCGATCGCCTTCACGCCTGATGCTTGACAACGATTGTCGCATTTAGAAAAAGGCATAAGTTTATCTGAGCTTGAATGCAGAAGGCATTATTTTCTGTTAAACAAATTGTATGCGACGTTTCCTTCGCGTGTGCCAGCAATGCACTCACACCGTCAGCCAGCTTGATATCGATGACGTATACGAAGCCTACTTTTTCTATATATCGCTTTGAAGTTGTGGCCAGTGTCTTTGCGTGTACACGACAGTTGACGAACAGCTCACTTTTATTAGCGTTGTCAGTGTACTTCGTAGTTCTCACTAATTCAGCACATTGAAGCGAGTCATCCGCATTGCCCGTGTTCGCGGAGACTTTCACTTGGTTTCGGCCCGCCCGTGCCGGCATGGTGGAAACGCGAAAGCGCTTGCTGTGTACACTGATTGGGCGTTGTACTTGCCTCTCATAACATCTTCTATTCGTTTCAGTGGTGTATAGCCGATACACCACTGATACACCACGAAGCTTCGCTTTCACAGTGGTGTATAGCCGATATAACTTGTTTTCGTGATCACCAACCGCGCCGAGCATTGCAGTGCAGCATCGATAGAAGGCGATCGCGGCGCAGTTACCCTCTTCATTGGTCCCTTCACTGCCTGGCGTTTGCGCACGACACACACTGTGACGCATTTAGTCCCCGTCGGACGAACCGTTCGTCCGTTGGTTTAACGACTACAGTTAGTCCAACTTTGCCGAATTTCGGCTTAGAGTGTTCCTTTCAAGCGATGGCTGGCGTAGGTCTAGTAGGCGACACGTGCAGACATGTTTAAACGCGTACGTTAGGCACGCATCGTCGCTACCTGATGCAGACAGTTACAAGGCTCACTTTTTTTTCCCTTTAAGAACCACATAAGAACCACATCACGTTTCTTGCACGTAAACCGACGAGTCGGCGGTGTAGCGAGCGGCGGTAGCGGCAGGTCTTGCGGGCGAACGGAAGAGGCGGCAGCTACGGGCGCTCCGGCGAGCGCGCGGTAGGGGAGGGAATTACGTCACACGCACTGCGAGAGTAGCGTGACGTCAACGCGCAGCAGCGGAGTGACCTACTTGGCACCGCGCCACCACCTGCGGCGCGCGGCGCGTTCTTGCAGAGGGATAGCGCATAAAATGCACCCAAAACACATCTGAAACGTTAGCTTTTTTTTTCAATGCGATCTATTCTGACAGAGACGTTTATCAAGTAATGACAGCAACAGTCCAGGAGTTCATAATTGCACCGGCCAACGAAACGTGCAAGTAGCACGAACAGATCCCTATAAATACAGTTATTCCTCCTATTCTACTCGGTAACTATAACTTGTTACAGATCACTCGCACAAAAAGAAATGAACCAAACACACATACCCCCACACCAATTGGCAAATGTTACACGTGTACTCCAACATGTATACCGAACGCGTTTGACCACGTCGTACGCTCGTATGAGACTTCATATTTAGTCATGATTTTATTTTCTTCTATCTGCCATGAAAGGGTGTCCTTAAAAAGGGAGCACGGTACATTCTCCCTTCCACACCAAGAAAATTCTTGTGCCAACTTCTGGTTACGGGTTTTTTTTTTTTTTCAACGTGTGTTAGCCGTTCTGACAGCCTCTGTTAACCATTACCAGTCGGTAAGGCTGTATAAGCAGCTCGCTGTGGTTGACTTCGGGCTTCAGCTAGACAGCGATGCAGCGTCCCAACCCGAACATCATGACAGAAAGCATGGCCTCCGAGATGGCGGGCGCACGACTCGCCGCGCACCCGTCATCTCGGAGGTCCTGCAGAAGGTGTGCTGTGCAAAAAGATCCCCTCTCAGACCAAACGCAGTAAAAAATACGGGGGCCGAATCGATGCCGCATGCCGTACCACACGTGCTTATAGACCATCACAGGCACTGATACATCATGCAGTGGACATTGCGTTGGCTCGTTCCCGTGACCTCAAGCCGTTTTGCGTGTTTAAGATAGTAGCTTTAGCCATGCAGATATACACGCTCGTGTCCCTGGTATTAGGTCGAAAACTTCCAACGTCCTGGAAAAGTATCACATTCTAACATCGCTGCTGAGCAAAACGTAATACTTTTGAATGGGAGCGACAAACTTCAGAAGTTCAGAATACGTGATGTGCTTACATTAGAACAGAGAAAGCGCCTACGCTTCGAACGGAAACCATGGCGAATGGCGGGCGGGCCGACTTTCTGTGGGTAGAGACTGCAGATTTCCGATGTCGTAACAGATTATAATGAAGTAAAGAAGGCTGTTACAACTAGTACACTGTATCGCATATCGTATAAAATATAAATTATTGAATTAATCAAATTCACGAGACTGAACCAATGAGCTACAATGCCGCAGTTTGGGCATGAACATTATTCTCAATTAGAAAAAAGAGGGCATGCAACCAGTTTCTTTCGGAATGCACCCCTTTCATGCAACGATATAACTTCACTGGTACAGATAACGCCCTTGATGTAAGGCACGGTTTAATCACTATACCAGGGCCCGTACAGTAATGAACGCGCTTGACTATGGCACACACACGAAATTTTCAAGCAGTAAATATGGAAGAGCCGAAAGAAAGGGGGCAAAATTGAAATAGGAAGGAAGGAGAGATCGGCTACCTCGAACGTTTCAGCAGGTGGCCGCTATCAAGGTGAGAAGTGGGTGCCTCGTGGCGACCGCTTTGTTCTCGCCCCCCCCCCCCCCCTCGGCTCTCAGTCGGTTCGCGCTATAGCAAACGTGACTGCGATCACCATCGCCCCCGTGCTTAGTTTTGCCTTATCTGTCAGCGCGACTGAAAGACACCACCCACTAAACGGAACGACGAGGACAAGCGCCGAGCAAGCACCGATACAGAACGATAGCTTCGGCACAGCATGCTGTTACCGAACAACCTCTCAACTCGCGATCAAAAATACTTTTCACAGCCGCTAACACTATCGTGGGCGGTTCCCGCCGTCTATTTCACGACACGAATGCAACCGGCTTTCGCAAAGTTCTGTTGAACATCCTGTATCAAAGCGCTACAGCACAAGCAAGGGGCACCCCCCCCCCCCAAAGACACCGGCGAGCCGCGTTTCAATCAATACGACAGCGGCGCATCGCATCCATTCAGACGAATTGCATTAGTACAAACGTCAGGACAGAACGACAGAGGGGCGACTTTGGCACAACATATTTAGAAGCCGAAGCATTGCCGTTCCACGCGCGAGGCATGCGGCAACCGCGACTTTCGTATAATAGCAAACACCTGGATTATTGGTGGCATATAGCTTACTAAGGCCAGGTGCTGCTTGATTGATTGATTTGTGGGATTTGACGTCCCAAAACCACCATCTGATTATGAGATACGCCGTAGTGGAGGGCTCCGGAAATTTCAACCACCTGGGGTTCTTCAACGTGCACTCAAATCTGAGCACACGGGCCTACAACATTTCCGCCTCCATCGGAAATGCAGCCGCCACAGCCGAAATTCGATCCCACGACCTGCGGGTCAGCAGCCGAGTACCTTAGCCACTAGACCACCGTGGCGGGGCAGGTTCTGCTTGAAAAACGGCTTTTTTTCTTTTCTTTTTTTTTTCAAATTTATCTGCTTTCACAGATTTAGTTTCTCTACTTTCATGAAAAGAAAAAAAATAAAGGCTGTACTTTAGCTCTAACTTCATTAAAATCACACTTAATGAGCACAAGGTGGCTATTAAATACTAAATAAAAAAGTCCATAGTCAAGAGTCCCCTGACTGCTTGTCATTGCATTTCACATGAGGAGTTCACTAAAGCTCAAAATAAAAATGATTCCCAAGCTCTCATGATGGAAAGAATCATTTCAAAAATAATACCTTTTCCACATGAATGAGCTTTCATTTCTACGTTTAAAACGAGTTTTTTTCTAGATGCAATTTCGGGACAGTTCCCCAGTTTGGACATCATGTTCTCGGTACTTCTGATGACCAGATCGGGTTGAAAATTTCCCCACATATTTCTTAGTATCTGAAGAGTGCAAGAATCTCCTTTTAAATGTAACATTAGTTATATAGTTATTACAAACTGAAAATAGGCAATTAGTATGGGCTGAGCATTTAACACTTTTCACGATACAACTTTTCTTGTTCATTAAAATATGTGTTATAGATACTTAGGCATATTCTTGCTAGTTATTTCCATTCTACCTTTAACGTTAAGCAATATGATCCATTAATTGTTCATAAGTGGTAAATATAGAACTTTACTGGCAGAAAACGTTTGTCCAAAAAGATATTTTGCACAAGGCCACAGTACAAAACAAAAACTATGCAACTGACTATAAAACTGATTACATAATTGATATCAGTATGTAAACATGCAAACAGCAAAACTTTCATTGTCCTACGCTACAGATTGAAGAAACTTCATTTCGAGTAGTATCTCCTCCTTATAGTAACCTCATGAAGCAAAAAAAAAGAAAAAGAAACGAGGTCATCTCTCGGTAAACGTGTATAATGACCACGCGGAGCTGGAGGGCGTAAAATCTGCCATAGTATAGTTGGGTGCGTACGCGTAGATGCTTTATCGTAAACTGTGGTCTTGCCCAGAAAGCTGTTTCCGGGAGGCATCGGCATTGCATCCTCTTTAGAGAGGGGCATCGCATCCTGAGCGGACCCTTAAGGAACACGTGACGAAAATTTGGCATCAAACTTTCGCAAAGCCTAAATTTTTTGGTGCGTGTCATTCTTCACATCGGCTTTGCATCTCGTTCTGCAGCGGGATTTCATTCCACCACCAGAGCACCCCCCCCCCCCCCTACAACAACGTGTAACAGCCGCGCCACCGCAGAGGCCAATGGCAACCGCTCTTATTTATGGTGCACGGGCGCAGCGATCAGCTGGAAACTATCTATAGCGCTACTGTAAAGAGCGAAAGTAGAAACTGTGTGTGCGTGTGCGTGTGTGCGTACGTGTGTGCTTGTGTGTGTTTGTGTGTGTGTGTGCGCGAACTTTGTCGCGTTGGAACTCCTTACGACGTATGAAAAACAATAAAAATAACGATATTAATCAAGCCAGCATGTTGTCATTGGTTTGTACGTCCTCGCCCAGCGACGCTTTGATGAAAAAGCTTCAACACTCCGAACATAGCGAAATCCGGCGCATGGAAGAGGTCGGCACCACGCAACGTCAAACGAGGAAATGCGAACGCTGTTCTCCTCTGCTCATCAGGGAGACGCACCGGTGGGAAACAGGTTCCGTCTTACTTCGAACAGATTGACAAAAATGCGCGTGGCACTCGCATAAACACGGCCACCTTGCCGCACAGAAAGATGCTGCTGAGGCAGCGGCGGCAAATCGAGTCGAGGCGATATTGCATAAGGAGACACGCGAAGGCGCGGAGAGGAACCGCCCTTTTTGCGCAGTCGGAGAGCTTTCCTCACTCACGAGGGCGCAACAATGTGCACACACGATAGAGAAGCCGTGCGCCACTCGGCTGTGCCGGCGGAGGAAGCGAGCGCCGCTCCCCTCGAAAAGCTCCGGCAAAAGAAAGCCAACCGCATTGTTCGCCACTCCGGGAACAAACGGGAGCAGTGCGCCGAAGAAGAACGTTGACGCTCGCCCGTTCTATTTCTTCCGCTTGCCATTTATACTTGTCCTTCGGAGGACGATCCCTTCCGATGGAAGAGAAGCGCACCTCCCGAGGAAGGTTCGAGAAGCGCGCACCACCCACTTCTCCGGGTCCGCAGGCGATAGCATACTACGGATAGACAGACGCCGACGGATGCTGATGGAGGTGATGATGACTGTGTTGCCACAGGGAGGGTGCCCCGACAGACCTGAGCGGCAAATGCTACGCCTGAGCAATTCTTTCCGTGCTGTTGTGTCTCTCCCTGTATCATATAGAGCACTTTCTCGCAGTAAACGTAAGAACAAAAAATACCAGGCCTCTTCTTGCGAATCATCCGCGTACATTCTGGAAAGAGAGCACTCGTGATAAACCCTTTTTTGTTCATGCTGTCCATGAGTGTCTCCCTCCGTTTCATGGTGAACCAGCCTTCGCGCAATCGCTTGGGGAGACAAAGGGACAGTCCGGTTAAAGTTCCAATGATTTTACACTCAAAGTGTGTCCACAGCAGCGTATCCGACGGTCTGCAGCAAGACCGCACTTCCTGCGTCGGTCGCGTGCTCCCAAGCCCTATACTGTCCAAAAATACCATTAACTTACACACTGACAAGATGGCCGGAATGCAGCTTGCGGCGGCAGAAAGGAAGCTTCTTGAAAAAGGAAACTCCTTTTAGCCGAAAGAGCACCGCCAGCTGCAAACGGCGAATTGATGACCGAAGTGTGGATCTCTCTGGCGGGATGGTTTTGCTCACTTGCTTGCTTGCTTGCTCACTTGCTTGCTTGCTTGCTTGTTTGTTTGTTTGTTTGTTTGTTTGTTTGTTTGTCCACTACGGCCAGAGTCCACGTGGCACAAGTTGATTCAGGGTGCACGGCGACAGAAGCTGGTTGTGAGCAGTTTAAAGACCGCCTCCTTGTAGAACTGTCGTTTAACATTTTTGTTGCTTTTTTTATTTTTGGCTTGCGTAATTTGTACCGCGTCACGAAACGTTTCTGGCTGTAAAAGCGACGTTCCGATGCTGATTTGACCGCACTCTTGGCGACCATTTCGCCAGGCATGGGAGAATGAATCGCAGCTGTCGTGCACGCCCAATAGACTATGGACACATGGACGCAAGTCGGTCATTAAAAATTCAAAGTTCAATAGGTTTGTAGGTATTTGTAGCACTGAAGCGCAAACTTGCAAAACGCGTGCAGACTAAATCTTCAGCCGCGAACTGGGCCAGCACCGCCTAACGGGATCCGCTGGATTCGACACAAGTTGGATACGAGTGCCAGGACATGTGCGTTCGCGGCGTGGCCACTGGAGGTGTTACCGCGCTGTCAAGAATCAGGAAAGTTCGCAGGCATGAACGTGAAAACGAAACCTCTTCTCCGCGAAGTAAAATTGTCATGTCAATGAATAATTCGTGCTGAATTCGCCTCTAAAGTTTAAAAAAAGAAAACAAAATACTCATGCTTTTCTCTGCTGTATAATATAAGAACCGTTTGAAAGTAAACATTCTCGACAGAGGTCTGCCAGACCGGGAAAAACGAATTACAGTAAAGGGCAGCATTCAAGCAATGACTTGACTAAGGCCAAAGTCTTGCGGCCGATTCCGCCTCTTTTTTTATGGGTGACCGAAGCCCCCCTTGCAGAAATGACTTAATTGGCCTCGCAACATGTGGTTACTCGAGTGTTGGTTGGCTGCGACGTTGCGCTTTGTCATACCGTGTAACTCCAACATGACGTTTGCAATAAACATGACTATCGCTCATACTTTATCTTTTTTGGTTACCCTATGCAGACAGAACTGGCCGACGATGAGGTACGCGCAACAATTCTAAGATGAACTCACTAACTAGAACGTTCGCGAGGTCCAAACTGTGTCGCAGTCTCGTGGATACGGTGGATTTGTTGCGTCCCTTCTTTGGCGCACAGGTTCACGATGGCGACAGCACAGGCGCCATCATATGCACGAGGGAGGCTCGGAAGAAGACAATAATAGACTTATTCGCTTCAAATCATCTAGCGGAGCTACGAGAATGAGCTGAACATTCGGTGATTGAATCCCTTTTCGACGAACAATACGCATGGGTGGTGAAGATGAAACATTACACCATCTCCCGCTAAAGGGAAATATGTGTAGATGAGAAGCAGCGGTCGCTAAAGGCGCGTTCACACTAGAGCGACACGACACTGGCAAGAGCTCGACGAAGACACGAGGCGGACGCAGACCATCGGCCGACGAGTCACCGGCCGACGAAGTCACGAGACCCTCTGGTCCCACTAGGCCGACGACAACGACGACGCCTCAAAAGACAGCATGTCGTCGTAGCGTAACATGACGAGAGACCGAAAACACCAGCAAAACGCATCGGCAGACCTGTCGTCGGTGTGCCTTCGCGAAATCTGTGGCCGAGCGAGAATTTGCCCTTGTCTATGCTTCGAACGACCACGAAGGGGGGCACAATCTTGCGGGAGATAACAATGCCCCCTCCAAGGCTTCCCTTTTGTGTCTAACCACCCCCGTCCCTCGACAGCGTGGATTATGGCGGGCGCAGCGCCCCGTAGCCAAGAGGGGGACAATGCAGAGCAGGGCGCATGGCTGAAAATGAGGTGCAGTTGTGCAAGTTTAGTCGGTGTCGCTACGTATGCCTCCAATGTGACTACAGAATCGGCGAACGAAAGACTGTGAGCACGACAAGGCGCGAGCGGAGTCTTCGAGAGACCACCCGCGGACTGTTTGTATCTTTGCAGTGTACCTAGGCCAACGACGAGAGAAAAGACACTTCTAAAGACAGCCCGCACACCAAAATCGGTGTGTCTCTCTAGTGTAAACACGCCTTAACGCTTACACTGGGGGCGGCGTTGACAATGGCACTCATGGTAGTGTTGCGCAGGATACAAACCTGGGGAGGCGCAAAAAATGATGGACCCATGTTTCCTACTGCAACATGTTAATCGCTGCTAATGGGCAATGAGAGACACAAGACTCCGATCGGACACAGAGACCCGCAGTCCGCTTTTAGTTGACACGCACGCTGCGAATGTTTGTTTTTGTTTTTCAACAACAGACAGGAGAAATCTCCCACCAGCACTACCTTGAGGGTCAAGCGCGAGCAGTCAGTCTTTTTTTTTTTTTCAATCAATAAACTCGCTAGTAGACGCTGCCTGCGTCAGCGTTGCGTTGCAGCAGAGGAGGAATCGTAGGAGAGGAGAGGGGGCGCACATGCGAAAGGGGGTGTAAACGCCGCAGGGAGGGATGATTAGAGGAGAGAGGGAGGGGGCGAGCGCAGGCTAGCAAATGCTGCCTGCGTTGGCATTGCTAGGTGAGAGAGGGTGAGCGTATGAGAGGAGAGGGAAGGGCTGCGCATGCGCAGTAGGGTGGTCACGCCGCACACCGGATCGAACTCGACCATAAGATACATAAGATACTTCGCATCTAAAAATGTTTGGAACCAGTTAACGGCAACGGCGAATTCGGCTTCTCCAACTTCGTTATGATGGGTGTTGTACTGTGAGGCAGCTATTCGGCTAGATGGCAGTAATAATATCGAAAGGTTTCGCCCATGTTGTTCAGTGTTCTGGGCATGTAGGTAATGCAACTTTCTGTCATCAAACTATTCAAAAAAAAAAAACGTCAGTCACAACACCAATCGTTATATGCACGGCCCGTATTACACGGGAGAACACACTGTTCCCCCCCCCCCCCATACTCACCCTTTTCCCGACCTACAGGAAAACACAAGACACACTCCTTACTTGCCGCATATATATATATATATATATATATATATATATATATATATATATATATATATATATATATATATATATATATATATATATATATATATAGCAGAGCAGAGACGGCCAAACGCAGTCTCTGCTCGCACGCGCGGATATACACGGCGGCCGTGTTGCTCAAACATCGCGAGACCGAAATCCATGTGAGGTTACCAATTCTGCAGAACAACGCAGTGTCGAGGAAAGAGGAACACGCGAAGACTAATGCGCCTACACGCGCATAACAGTCCGTGGTCCCTGAACGCTTCTCTCGCGGCTTTTTGATGTACCCGTCTCTCCGGATTGCGGGGCTCGGAGCCATCAAGAATGTCGCGACGCTCAGCAAAACGGCCGGTGCAAAGCGATCCGCGTAATTAATATTTGGACAGGCCAAACGGCGAGATCGTCTGCGCGTATACGCATGCAGCGACCCGGACAGTACCGCGGGCTCCGTTTCGTTCCTGTGTAGAGAGGACAAAAAGAAGGCTGCGCGCCATGTACACAGCTGCGCTCCGACGGCTGCTGCCAGCGATTGAGGCGAGCCCGCGGTAATCGAGGCCACATGGAACGCGGAGTGAGCCTGTGTATAATAGCTGGCGCAGGGTTCGCGCACACGCTACAAAGATGCGATTGTCCAAAATCGCGTATACAAGTTAAAGTATCGAAAAAAACAACAACACACTAAAAGGTTGGGCAAATGGGGCACAGGTGTGTTGCAGCGCGCGAGTGTAACGAAGTACTCGCGCCATTTCACAACGAAGTACCCGTGACATTTTACGCTGTAGAAGTGGAGGGTACATAATTCCTGGGCAAACTTCCCTATAGGGGGAAGAACTGTAGTGTAATTAGTTAACTCAGTCATTGATGACTGATTGATAAGTGGCGTTTAACGCCCCAAAACCACCATATGATTATGAGAATCGGCGTAGTTGAGCACTCCGGAAATTTCGACCACCTGGGGTTCTTTAACGTGCACCCAAATCTGAGCACACGGGCCTATAGCATTTTTTCAACCTCCATCGAAAATGCAGTCGCCGCAGCCGGGATCCGAACCCACGACCTGCGGGTCAGCAGCCGAGTACCTTAGCCACTGGAACACCGCGGCGGGGCAGTTAACGCAGTCAGACAGAGGCGCAGTACAACACGCATGCATTATTTTATTACGCGGTCATGCCGCGAATAGCCAACGTGAGTCAAACCGAGACAGGGTCTACTAATTTACGACTAAACACGGCGCCCTCCACACAGCAGGGTTGAGACGCACACTTTTATTATACGTCCTGAAAAGACAGCTTTCACGTTCCACGATACATACCTGAAGTCTCCCCCTCAATCTTGCCTCGAAAATGCATTATTATAATAATTATAACTGATGGGGTTTAACACGCTCAAACCACGATATCATTACGATAGACGCCGTAGTAGAGGGCTTCGGGAATTTAGGACCCCGTGGCGTAATTCAACGCACGCCTAAATCTAAGCACGCGGGCCAGGGGCGTATAGCCAGAAATTCTTTTCGGAAGAGGGGAGCACTCCATTGAAGTGGGCACGTTTTCATTTCTATGCCATGTCGGAAGGAATTTCATGGAGGAGATGGGGGAGTGGGGGCCCGGTGTGCCACCCCCTGGCTATGCCAGACACGGGCCTCAAGCATTTTTTCGCCTCCATCGAAAATGCGGCCGTCGGGATGCAGTCCCGCTACCTGCGCGTCAGTTGTCGAGCACCAACCACTATACATCGAAATCATTAACGGGGCTTTTCCTGCTCGCCAAAGCTGAGCTTCGCATGTGATCACTGCAGGGACACCATTGAGACTTCACACTCGTCCCCGAGCCGTGAATAGGGCTCACAAATTCCTCGAGCCGCGCGCGGCTCACTGGCTCGTGAAAGAGCTCGCGCTCCTTAAACGGCTGTGCGGTGAGTGCGCACGAATTGAGCGCCGCTACATATTACGAGCGGCAGTGTGGACAGACAGCCATTGTGAACACGAGTGAATTGTATGCACATCCCATTAGCGTAACGGTGTATAGGGCCGGACGTCCGCTGAATTTGCCGAAATGCGGCGCAGAAAAAGGCTCAGCGGAGGTAATTTAAGTCCATCCCCATCGGAATATATACGACTGCGCCGGCCTGCAATGTGAACATTTGAAACTTCTATATAAGCCTGCTGTCTGATGGTTAGGCTTTTTTTTTTAAGTGGACCCGGACTATGGTTCGTTTCTCTTTATAAACTTGTTCTCTCTCTCCCACACCCGCGTCTTCATTCGCGGGGAGGAGGAACGCTCTGCCACTGAGCCGTATCGCGCACAGTTTATGTACATAATGATACCGCTGTCAACAGAGGTTCTTCCTTACACGCCTCCGCGAAACACGCCATCTATGGAATGTTTCTAAACTAACGTGAAACTCCGACGCGTACACTCTAAGCCGAAATTCGGAAAATTTCAACTAACTGCTGTCGTTGAACCAACGGACGAACGGTTCGTCCAACAGGGACTAAATGCGCGACAGTGCGTGTCGTGCGCAAAACGCCCAGCAATGAAGGAACTAACGGGGAGGGTCACTGCGCCGCGATCACCTTCTGGCGATGCTGCACTGCAATGCTCGGCCCGGTCGGCTACCACGAAAACGGGTTATATCGGCTATACGCCACTGTGAAAGTGACGCACTGTGAAACGGATAGAAGCTGCTATGAGAGGCAAGTTCAACACGCAGTCAGTGCACACAGCAAGCTCCCTCGCGTTTCCACCACGGGCGGGCCAAAGACAAGTGAATCTACGAGCACGGGCAATGCGGATAACTCGCTTTAATTGATTGATTGATTTGTGGGGTTTAACGTCCCAAAACCACCATTTGATTATGAGAGACGCCGTAGTGGAGGGCTCCGGAAATTTTGACCACCTGGGGTTCTTTAACGTGCACCCAAATCTGAGTACACGGGCCTACAACATTTCCGCCTCCATCGGAAATGCAGCCGCCGCAGCCGGGAATCGAACCCGCGACCTGCGGGTCAGCAGCCGAGTACCTTAGCCACTAGACCACCGCGGCGGGGCAACTCGCTTTAATGTCCTGAATTAGTTAGAAGAACACTGACAGCGCTAATAAAAGTGAGCTGTTCGTCAGCTGTCGAGTACACGCAAAGACACTAGCCACAACTTCAAAGCTATATATAGAAAATGTATAGGCTTCGTACGTCATCGGTATCAGGCTGGCTGCCCGTGTGAGTAGATTGCCGGCACAGGCGAAGGAAGCGTCACATACCATTTCTTTCGCAGAAAATAATCCCTTCTGCATTAAAACTCAGATAGAGGTTTGTTTCTTTTTTTCACGCGACGAACGTTGTCAAGCATCAGGCGTGAAGGCGATCGCGGATACGACTAATCGTGCGGCCGGCGGCGCACATCGAGCGACTTACCATGCACGATGAAATAACCGTGCCTGCGAGCGGTCTCGTCGCTGTAAGTATACACATCTACATCACTCCGTAATACACGGCGAACAGTGGACACCTACCTATTGTTCATCTGTGACTATAAGATAACACCGACGAAAATTCCGCACGAACCGCATGTTGCGATCGCCGGTGGCCGTTCTCCTCGTAAGCCTTTAGCGACGCCGTCGGCAAGCCGACACGGTGGCATCGGCGGGGCGCCTTCATGGCTGCTTCGCCGGCTTTCCTATAATAAGCGCCGCTGCTATGTTTGTGGACTCGTGGACCGGCACTGCGAATACTGGTTCGGCCGACATGATTGAATGCGAGCTGATCATTCGTATTCTTTGACTGGAGGATGTTGAAGATTCGATGGATCCATATTAAATTCGTGTGCGCGTGTGTTGCACTGTGATCTGGACCGTTATCCCAAAACACGCTTACGTGCGAAAGTGTGGCTCAAGCCTTGCGCACCACCAACGAAAACAATCACGCTCTGCTTTCAACCCCCCCCCCCCCCCCGCCACAGGGAAAGAGAGAGAGCGACAAAAAATGGCAGTGATAAAGAAAATGTCAACATTGCTGATATATATTGGCTACGCTACACCGGGAAGGGAAAGAAACGTTTCAGAAGAGAAAGGCCACTGTTGTCGTCTCTGGCGAACCAAGAGTTCTTGCGCTCGACGTCACAGTCGCTCAATCAGTCGCGTGGCCTTCAGCAATGAAGCGGCGTTTTCGTTGCTTTACGCAACCGGGATGCGCAGCGCCATGGTAACGAGATCTTGTTGACGGTGAAGCCACGCTGCTGCTGTTGGTGTTCTCGAGCAATGAACTACTGAAAGCTTGCGAGAACTGGATTGACGATATGCAGCGTTTGCAACGCCCTTCGACCTATCGGTGCCTGCATATACTGTCCAGAAGCACGTGAATAGCTTTATAAAGAACAGATCGGGGCGACTACTCGTTTATGTTAATCCGCCAATGGATAAGGAGCAGACAGAAATAGGTCAGCGCTTGCGGCATGTAGTGTATACGAGATCATTTCGATCGCCTTAACAAAGAAGCTTACCGCTCAACGTTGCGTGAAACCCGACGACCGTTCGTTGTGCATCCCGTCCTTGCATGTCGCCATATATATAAGACGCGAGGCTGATTGCCACCATCGTGTGCGTCGATGGACTCACGCGACAGTGACAAGCAGCGGTTTTGAATAGATAATATGGCGCTCCGAGTCACCGACCAACCTCGGCGCCACGCACTCGCACTGTATAATCCGCCTTTTACATTTTCTCTGTGCTGACACCTGCTTTCTTGGTATGAAATTGGGGGCTGGTACAACTGGTATGGCCAGAACAGAATACTCCAGAGATTATGACACGTTTCGCGACCTTCCCACCATGAAAAAATAAGAAAAAAAAGCGGATTTCCCTTAATCGTACGTGACAGATGAATATGCTCAAACAGTTAAAGAAAAAAACTACAAAATCACTACCAATGATACTGCGGAAGACACCACAAAAAAAAAGCTAATACAAAAGCGAAGCGCGTAAAAAAATACACGGTTTTACAGTAGAGTCATGGAGGTCCGCCGTGTGTCGTAGATAGGACGCTGATGGAATGCGAAGCAGCAGCGGTGTCCACACCCGGTAGAAACGGGAGTCGACGCGGGTGCTGAAAGCACGGTTTGATTGATATGTGGGGCTCAACGTCCCGAAACCACCATATGATGAGAGATCCCGTCGTGAAGGGCTCCGGAAATTTTGACCACCTGAGGTTCTGTAACGTGCACCCAAATGTGAGCACACGGCCCTACAGCATTTTCGCCTCCATCGAAAGTGCAGCCGCCACAGCCGGGATTAGATACCGCGACCTATACTCTGAGTTAAGTTTGGGATGATGGATGTAATCCCGATGGTTCAGATGGCCACGACGACACGTTCAAGGACTGGACAGGCCCGGTTACTCAGTTCCTGGTAAACTTCAGTTTATTTACACACCGACACTTATTTGCAAACAAAAGCCGGGGCGGCCACTAAACTGCAATTAAACTGGGATTCCTGCAATTTCGATCGCAGATAAACGAGCCGATAAAGTAGACAGATTTAGTTACGCGTCACCAGCAGCCATACGGACGCCGTCTGCTAGCCATTTTCAATGACATGCAGCGTCTATACGGATCTGTCTACAGAGTTTACAGCCGACGTGCGGTCGAGCGTTGAGGATGGTGGAGAGGGTGAAGCTAGAGAGAATTCTGTTGCGAACGGACGAAGGGGCCGGTAGCTTCTGCGGTTATGGGAGTGAGCGACGTCATCGCGCAGCAGCGACTTGACCTACATGGCACCGCTCCAGCACCTGCGGCGAGGGGGTTTGTGCAAACATACGGGAAATCGTTACACATGCTAGTCAAACAGCTGCTTCGCATCTAATAATCATCACCATGACCAAGTCCGCACACCGTCACCGACCAAGCACTCGGTTGACAAGAGACGCGTCAACGTGCGGACCTAATTGTACTCATCACCAACGTGTTCCCACGTTAACTTTCAGTGGACGGGTGTGGAGAGTACATAGTGTGATTTGCCCAATTCCTGTGGCACATATGCGCTACAGTAGTTTTTAGGGGGCGAAGCTGCCGCGGCTGCATTTTCAATGGAGGCGAAAATTCTGTTGGCCCGTGTGCTCAGATTTGGGTGCACCTTAAAGAACCCCAGATGGTCGAAATTTCCTGAGCCCTCCACTACGGCTTCTCTCAAAATCATATGGTGGTTTTGGGACGTTAAACCACATATCATGATCAACCGCTGATAATGCTGCAACGTCGCAGCAAACCAAGAGGCCTAACGGTCTTCAGCTTTTTTTTTTTTTCAAAGGCACCGCTTGAGTGCTTTGCACCGCATGACTACCCAAGCTGCGCGACGAACGAAACTGAAAGTGTAGAAAAAGATCCGTAGACATATTGCTAGCTAATGCTATCCAATCCGAAGCCTGTACTTCCCATCATTCCTATGGTGGTACAATGATCGCAGCGACTGTTTCCTCTTGTGTGAAACTCTGTGCGGGAATGTTACACATTCAACTGAAAAGTTTGTTCTATTTATACGTACTATCAGCGTCAAATGAAACCCAAACAGCGGCAATTCTTAGCGATGGTATAGTGCGCACCGTCTAGTTATCACCATTTACAGGCGCGCGCATCCTGTTCGGCCGATCTGCGCATATATGCGTGCCTGTCATCCATGGTGACAAGAGCTCGGCACGCACTATATCATCGCGAATGATTGTCGATGTTCGGGTTTCATTTGATGCCGATAGTACATGAAACAGGCCAGGAACTCATTTTAATGGCTCTCAATTTCATTAAGTGAAAACGCTAAATCATGAAAATCATTGGACGAAACTACTTTATTCGAATCATTCATAAAAACAATTAAAAGAAACGAAAGTGTTTTGGGGCCTTAAACCCCACACATTAAAACGAAAGTGCACGGCATTTTGTTTTTCATCCTATTTCAGTCCCATCAATTACTTCTACATTTCAGTTAAATTATATTGATGACATATCACATATTTGGTTTTCGTATCTTCGTGTAATCATATTAAGCGACTTCGTTTTCAAGCTCACCTATCTGCAGCACAAGGCCAGTCGCATATGCCTATACATACATGGCGTGGGATGACTGTACGCGTTGTCTTGATGACTGGATGGATTCGGCTACATCCGCGCCATGACTCACGCCTCGAGCTGCGTTCGAGGCCCTCACAGCGTCGAGAGTGCACGCTGCGCGCTATTATTTGGCACAATAGCACCTACTACTAATGGCAAAATGGCCTACGTACTGCGCACAATATGGGTAACGCAAAATATAAATTAGAGAGCAGACGACAGGAGCATAAGGCACAAACAACGCACATGCCTTATACTTATGTTCTCATCTGTCTCTAACAACAATATCTGCGGTTTTACTCCTCATGCATGAAAAACAACGATATGGTTATGAGGGACGACGCTCCGTCTCATTAGGCTCTGCCCCTCGCTCTCTTCATACAGTTAACGAATTATGTACAAGAAAAAAAAACAGGCTGAAGACCTGACTTGAAACGCTGATCTCATATACTTCACGGTAAATGAGGGTTCCACAGAATGGGCCATCAGACTTTTGGTCGAACTCCGAAAGCGCCTTAATGCTGTCGATCGCGATAACAGACCAGTCGCCTGCCCGGACAGCTTTAACGTCCTTGCTAGCGCTAAGTACAGTATCAATTTTTCAAACATTGGAACGTGCGAGCGCGCATAGCCCGCGCTCTGCGGCGACTGCCTATACAGCACCATCAGCCGACAGATAAAAGAAAGCGCATCCCCGCTTTTGGTGGCATCGCCCGTTGCTAGACCAGAGCGCGGGAGTACCATTTAGCAGCGCTTGTCGAACGGTCACGGCTTGTTTCGTTTGCCAACGGTTGACGCGAAAATCGGTCGCGATTTCTTTATCTGTCAGTTGATGGTGCTGTAGGCAGCCGCCGCAGAGCGCAGGTCACGCACTTGCGTCTTCCCCTTCAAAAAAAAAAACACACACACACTGTAAAAGGTTGCGGGTTCGATTCTTGGCCACGGCGGCCACATTTCGATGGGAACGAAATGCAGAAACTCCCGTGTACTTGGATTAAAAACCACAGCAGGTGAAAATTTATCTGGAGACCCGAATTATACGGCCAGCCTCGTCACTAGGTTATCGCGATTCTAGTACCAAAAGAAAAAAAAAAACTGCTGTACATTAGCCATTTTCCAGGGAATGGAGCAACGAAAATTTCTTACTCGGAAGCTTCTACAACATCCACGGTTACTTCCAAGAGCACACAGGAATCACGTAATCATTTTTTTTTTAAATTTCGACCCCAGCAATTGTTTCTTATTTAAAAGCACACGGCTAACAACGCCAGAAATAATTGGAAGTGAATGAGTGCCCGATAGACTAACCGGCAGCCTGGGAAAGAAGAAAGGTGCGCCGCTTTCACTAGCGAGTAGCGAAACTTTCGTTACCAAACCGGTCTGACTTCAGTAGCCACATTGAAAATAACGCTACTTGCGAAGCAAGCCTTCCTGACGGACCTAGCTTGTGCATAGATTTATATATTTAATTTACATATATATAAACACACATCTACAATACATGGCTTGCCCCCAGATTTATCATTATGCCTATACAGAAAGCCAAGTCATCTTATGCAAAACGAAACTATGCCCGCTTGAGCACGTGGCAATGCGATGGCGTCACAAGTCTTCGTTTACTGAGGAAAAGAATCCTCTTGAGCCAATACGCGGCATGGTCCTTCCATTAGCCGACCTGTCTCCATTCCCTTTGTCTGTCCCTCTGAGAGGTTTCCTTTTGCAAGCATAAATCATCAAAAAAAAGAAAACTGCAACGCCCGCGCTTTCTTTTTTATTCGACCTTCTTGCAGTGCTCAGCCTTAAAATGTGCTCGGTATAAAGCACGCTTGGTAGACAGTTAAGCACTCCGTACACGTCCGCGCGCCCATCCAAAAAAGTACGAAGGCAACGTCACAACATAGAAAGTGGCCACTAACTATATACGCAGTCCATCGCTCGGCGCACTGTGACGCAACGGGCACGACCGACTAGACCGGGCGTTACGGCCGAGTTTGCCGGCGTTAAAAGCGGCTGGCAATTAGCAGTAGCCGCATAGCCTCCTCCTCCCCACTCGTCGTGCCTTTTGTTTTACTTTTGTTCACCTCAGCGCGGAAGGTCACACAGCGTTGCGGCGAAAGTGGCCCCCACCAAGACGACCACGGGAGTAGAAGAAGATAAAAGAAAACTGGTCGGGGACGCAGGAAGAATGCGCTTCTTCGGGCAGTCTTTTTTTTCCTTATGCCGCGAGTGTCGCTGACAGCGAGAAAGAGAGACCACGGCAACCACGGCCACGAAATAAACGGTCACCCACGAAGAGAATGGCGAGGCAACAAGAGAACGAGGAAGACGGGCCCCGGTGGCCGACATTCATCCCCTCGCGTAGACGCCGCAGGTCAGCCCAACCAAGCTCGCGGTCCAAATCTGGAACCTCGTCACGAACACGCTCAATTTATCACGGGCTGTTTTCCTATTCACTCGAGAAAAGGGTTCCATTTCTCTCTTTTTTTTTATTCCTCTGCAGCGGCTAAAGCCTTTGCGATAAGTCGGGAGCTAATGCCGAGGAGAACATGCCTGGCATGACCACGTTCATCACCCGCTTATCTCGTGTTGCATGCCACGGCCAGCGTTTCCGTCTAGAAATGCACCGAGCGACACAAAAAAAAAGCACGTCCCCTTTTCCTCCTGAAATGGTTAGTTCCTCGCTCTCCCACCAGTGGCGGCATACTTCGTAACAGACAACCTCGGTGTGCGTGCTGGCGCTTCAGACAAGCGACTTGTATTCGCTAACTCCATCGGTATAACCTACTCACGATCACAGAACACAAGAGGCCATTAAACGTGCCACCGATAATTGACGTTACGCATCGCGCACATCAAGAGCGGCATCTTCAAGAGAGCTTACATTGAAAATAAATGCGTAGAATCAAGCGTACCCGCAGTGCCTTTTCCGCGTCTTCATTTCGCGAGAACTTGAAGCTGCAGCTTGTGCCCAATGCCGTTATAACATTACGAATTCCACTTATCTGATACAAACGAGCACGAAAGTCACCCTGTGTTAGTCATTTGAATTCTGGTATTACGAGGCACAACCTAGTGGAGAGCTCAGGAGTAATGCTGACCGTGTGGAGATCATAAACGCGTCTCCAATTCATGTTACTGGAACGATTTATTGCTTTGAGACGCCATCTGAATGCAGCGGTTTTATCCCTCGCCCTAACTTAATTAAGGCCGCTAAGCCACTCCGGCACACCGCCGCCGCAGCGTCTTCGTAGCTATGATGGTGGCCCTGAAGAACGTGGGTACACTTAAACGTGAATTACAGTCTCCGTAAAGCTGCATCCAGCTCAAAGACTGTTCAAGGCAAGCAATTGCACAGCAGCCTTTCCTTAACCGGACGTTTACCACTCTTTTTTATTGTTGTTAACAGCATTGCACTGGAAATATCACTACGCCTAACCAACCAGCCAAACTGGTGCAGTTGCTTTGAACACACAAGTGTGACTTATCCATTCGTACAAGGCATCAGACGTGTGTGGATTAAGTTTTTACCTTGTATAAGCAACCTTGCTGATGCCTTGGTGTAGTATCTAATACTTTGTGCTTCAAGCACGCTTTGACAATGCAGACTGCATTGTTCATAGAACCACATATGCTCGGCACTCAGTTTTTGTCAGAGGTTTAATTACGTTCAGCCCCATTTCTCAACAGGAGACCCACCCACGCTGCGCTAAGGACATACCACAGGTGTCATACAACAAATCCTTAGGGCTCATACATCATAAGCCAAAGTTGATGACGAGGCAGACTACAGTTTAATAAATAGTGGTAAAATATAATTTTATTAACAATGCTATTGCTTCCGCATAAACAAGGTGGCATTTGAAGTGTGTTAATGTGTCATGTTTGCAAAGGTAAGCATGTTAACTTGTGACATTCTCTTTTCTTAATCTCCTGACTAAGCAATCATGGTGTGAGCAAATGCTCCAGCGAATTATCAACGCCAATTGTTATCTTTACACATGTGTTACACACACATAAAACGGCAGCAGACTGAAATACCAATAAGCCGAAGCCACCAACAGCAACCGGTGGCTCATGGAGCATGCGTCATAGCTATATCCAATTTAACATGGACAGAGCTATGACACCAAAAAGCACTTTAAGCACCATTTGCCTGCAACACATGTTCGACTAGCCACGAAACAACAGTGTCTCGCAAAATGAGTAAGGTACCGTGAAACTTCGACCACTTGCCAGGGCTATTTCACATATGCTATTAGTTAAAACCGCGCGGTTCTGCAAGATCAAATTCTTGTAGAACTAAATCATGCAATGAAATGTGCTTTCCAAATTGATAACGTGAGGAACCGTGGCCGTTCTCTATGCGTCACATTCGTCACAAGTGTCAATTCCGGCATAATGCGCGAGCTATCAGTCGCCTATCACCTATATCAGACGGAACACGCGCAGCTGGTCTCTGGCGGATGGCGGCACCTAACGGCTGGGACAAGCTACCGATTGCAGAATGAAGCGCTACATGGGGGAATTGAGACAAGTTGTCCCGTCTCATCATGCACTCCGGCAATACGAGCGTCAGTGGGCGCCCAGTGAGGCGCAGGCATCGCCGTTGATCGTGGCAAGGACGGGGGTGGGCCGACCTCCCGATTTCCCAACTGTGCAGTGAGCGCAGCTGTGTACTGCAAAGTATAATAATAAAGTTCCAGTCACGCGCGATCGGCAGAAAGCACCGCGTTTCGTAAAAGAGTCGTCCAGCAGCGCGACTTCAAGCGCGTGCGTCAACACACGGGCTCGTAGCTATTTTCTGACGCTTCTCCGGTTCAGGCGCGAGCCAGAAAAAAAGCCGCGGGTTCGCGGCTCCGGGAGTGTACTTGACTCGTGAAAATGCATCGGCAGCAGAAGCAGCAACGGCACAGCAGCCTTGACCGTGGCCCGGCCTGTGCAACGGCCGGGCGACTGGCAAGGGCGCCGACCGAGCATCGGAGCCCCCGGGAGGAGAGCGCATCGGGAGCGCCGCGCTCCCATGCTCACTGCGGCATCGGGTTCACTCGGCCAAAGGCAGGCCAAAGTGTTCACTAAGCGATTGGGAAGTAGTCAGCCAGTTCGTACTCACTTTCCTAGTTCTTCCTTCAGCTCGTAGTTGTCACTGAATCGTGTTGTCGGTGTCGGGGCCGCCATATTGATTAAACTGGATGAAGGGAGATGAAAGGTCTCGCGGAATCTCATCCTAGGCGAGAGCGCCCTGATTACCGCTTCTCGACGCGCGCTGCGTCTTGCTCGTGCGCAGCCTCGGTGGCGCCCCCTTAGCGGCCTGACGCGGACGCCGCCACGCCGCCGCTGCGGCGCGGCGTGAATAGCGCCGGCCCGAGAGGAAACTAGTGGCACCTGGGCGCCGTGTCGAAAAACACGCCCGCCCTTTCTCCGGCGTTTCGAGAGAGGAGACCAGAGGGGCGCGCGTGCACAAACAGCTGGTCCGGAATGGTTCGAATGACTCGGCGCTCATCGCCCGGTGTCAGCGCTGTGCAAACAATCGAGCCTCTTATATGAGAATACTCGGCGGTGGCCTGTGGAGTCAGCTTACGTAATAGATCGAGGACTCGCTGAAGGAATGCTGCTTAGATGTCATTTCCTATTGCCGATGGCTCTAGCAACGAAACATCAATCTACTGTACAGTGATCCATCAACCGTGATACACCATATGTATCGAGCGGCAAAGTAAACTCGTACGGGATAAGGGAGGTAGAATGACGAATAGCTTAATAGCTTAATTTCTCTGAAGTACGAATGCAAAAATTGGGAGTACGCAAAGCAACCCCAGGTGGTCGAAATTTTCGGAGCCCTCCACTACGGCGTCTATCATAATCATATGGTGGTTTTGGGCCGTTAAACCCAGGTACCAATCATCAATCAATCAATACGCCAAGCGCATTGTGTAGCCGATTTTCGTCTTTGCATTTGATATTGTTTTAACACCGGAATGGCCAGTTCGAGCGACAACGATGGTGCGCAGCCAATAAAATAAAGAAAGAAATATGGGCTAGAATTCGCGTGTTTCATTCTTGCACTGGTGTCCTAATAAAAATTCGAGCTCGTGTGAGTGACAGGTGGGCCGATTCTTTCAGAGAGTCGAATGACAATATACGCTGGTGGGAGGGAAATGTGAGCGCCGGTTTAGTGTGTGATACCTATCAATGGAGAACAATGTTCAGTCACATTGTCGGACACAGTTTCTTCTATCGCTATTGTTGAGACATCCGAAACAAACAAGGTAAAGCAACATATACCTATCCGCCAAAGTTCCTGGTACGAGGCAGGTCATGGCGCAGAAATTTTGAAGCCAACAAAGCTTTTCATCCTTTTATTAATTATATAACCCTCTGTGCTAAATATGGTAGCAAGCTTCTCGAGAGATTATCCACGCAACATGTGGGAAACGTGTGCTAATCTCAGCGTGACATTTAAGGTACAGTCCGATCTTTTTATGACGAAGTCAGATCGGTACTATGACTTCGTTCGGCATATCCGACATTCGTTCTAAGAGCAGAGATAAAAATCTGCTCCAGCAAATCATCATTATGGCGCGCGCAAAAATCATACCGATTATTTTCAGCTTGAAACTTCTTATGAAGGAGGCAACACTGGACTACTTCATTGTGGCATTTCTAACATAATAGGCCGGAAGGCCAAGCTTAAATTACAACAGAACAATGTTTTCTTGACAAAACAGGCCTCAGCTCCCATTTATTTCACGATGGATGTGATTTTCGTGTGGTTGCTTTTCACAGCACTACGCGGAATGAAATTTACACAGTGTCCATGCACGGGAGGGCCTTTTCTACTCCAGCAGTTCCAATAGATGGTCGAAATTCCGGCAGTTTGCCTAAATTAGCAAAGTCTGCCCACGTTTTTAAATCATATTTTTGATGCCGCCACATTTTTAAAAATTGTGGTCGGAAATCGTCTTCCCGCATTATTAACCGAATTTCGAATGTCACAACCACACTTAAATAAAATTGGTGTTGAAAATTGCCTATACACATTCATTTTCCTTGTTATGATATTTTTCAAGATTCGCGAGTTAGCCAAATTTATCACAGCTGGTATCACGGCGGCTCTCACGTTTTGCGTTTCGGTGCAAAAAGAATAGAGAAATATACCGGGCATTTCAAGAAATGTGTGCAATATTCTTTAAATATCACAGAAAGGAGGCATTTCCGTGTTGCTTGCGGCGTTGCCTATCCTGTGACAGAAGGCATCTTTAGATGCGTACAAACCTTCATTACGGTAGTAATTATAGAAATTAAAACAATTACTTTTTTAACCAGTGGTGATAGCCGGTCGAGTCAAATAGGAGAATTCAAGCCATTCGTACGAATATTTCATAGCCACTTCGAAATTTTGGAAAAGCGGCCACCGGTGACCACCACGGAGCGATGCGATGAGTCTAATTTAGCTCGAGAAACCGAAACTGACGCACCAAACAGCGCATCTACCATTCACTTCGACAACGCCCTCAGTGGCGACACTGTTTCTCTCGCCGTCATCAACTTTCAATTTAGACACTTCCCTTCGAGGCTGCTTATCGACGCTCGCTCATTCTTCTGTCCCAATTCAAGGTAAACAGTGTCCTCTTGAGAGTGTTGTCGAAGTGAATGGTAGATGCGCTGTTTGGTGCATCGGTTTCGGTTTCTCGAGCTAAATTAGGCTCACTGCATCGCTCCGCGGTGGTCACCGGTGGCCGCTTTTCCAAAATTTCAAAGTGGCTATGAAATATTCATAGGAAGGGCTTGAATGCGCCTATTTGACTCGACCGACTATGACCACTGGTTAAAAAGGTAATTGTTTTAATTTCTATAATTACGACCGTAATTAAGGTTTGTACGCATCTAAAGATGCCTTCTGTCACAGGAAAAGCAACGCCGCAAGCAGATGCCTCCTTTCTGTGATTTTTTAGGAATATTGGACAGATTTCTTGAAACACCCTGTACATATGGCATGAACAAAGGCAGCGAGGATAACTCAAAAGGAAAGTTACCCAAAATAAAAAAAAAGAATGTGTGTCACTGAAATGAAGCGCGGACAGCCAAAGTTCATGTTCCGTTCACTATAATCGATAATTCGCTATATAAGTGTACGCTATAACAACAAAAGTGGAGCTGCAGGTCCCGCGGTATTGCAAACAACTCGATTGGTAGCAGTATAAACGACTATGAACTCGAGAAAATATGTACTACGAAACGAGGGCAGTCAAATATTCCACTTCTGATCACGCTTGTAACTGTCTTGTTCGAACAGCTGACTCCTGAAGGGATGATAGAGGAAGGCAGTAAAGTACTGGGAGAAAAAGAAAGAATACAGGTAGGGGTGGGGGGTATTTACATATGCACCGGCTCCAGAAAGGGAGCTGGTCACCCACCCTGTCATGTCACGTAGTGTTCTGTTGCTGGGAGCACTGTCATGGAGAGCAGCGTGTATATACGCGGCTTCTCTGGAGCTTCAACACGTCATTCCCCCACGGCGCCCGTGTAACCGGCCACTCAACCCACCGTACCCCCCTCCCGCCCCTTTCCCGGTCAAAAGAGTGCCCAAACACGCTAAAGCCTGTTTAAGCTTCAACTCTTCCCCGAAAGAAGATAACTCTCCTGGCAATGGCCCTGCCTAGGGCTCCGTTGTCACGAAACTGCCATATGAAGTTTCGTTGGCGTTAAACCCGAACCCGCGCTGAACTTGGCATTACTTTTAAACTAGTTGCATCAAGCGGTCCGGGCGGATCGATTGCAGCAACGGTCTGCCAGGATAACCTCGCCTGTAGCAATATTAACACCCCCAACCCCGAACTGTAGTCATTTTATTTGTCGCTCTCACAGGAAATTGCAGTTCCATATGTCTTTGTTTTTGTTTTTTTTGTTCGATGGCTAACCGGTAAATAACTATAGACGGGCAGTACTCGTTTAATACTGTGCGCACATCCAGACATTTGTTTCAGTGGCCACACATGCTGGATGACTTTTAAAGAAACGTGGCAACGCCTTTATCACATTCTTCCTTTCCATTGGCGCCAGGAAGTTCTCTTCTATGATATACCTGCAATCAAATTTCCCGGAAGCACTGCGAAGACCTTACTTACTTGTGACCGTCGTATGAAGGGTACAAAAGAGGTGAAATAGCACGAGGGGCTCTTTTTTCTTTTTTTTTTTAGGCACAACTAATGAAACCAGAAAACAAGGTGACATCACTTGTTTTGTTTTTCTTTTTTTAAGGGGAACTAAAGAGCAAAACGCTTTTTCGCGAATTAGTAAAGCGCAATTTGCCAATCCCGAGAACACTACTCTTACCGCAACACGACCCCTGGTAAGCGAGAAAATGCGCGAAAAGAAACTGCGGTAGCAAACGCCACCTTGAGATTCCCGTACCAAACACTGTGACGTCATAGAATTTTGAAGGCGTCTACTGGGTCCTACGTTGCTTCTAATCCATAAAATTGCAGTACATTATACTCTGTGGGTCCCATAGGCCTAGCATACGAAGTTTCAGAAAATTTCATCGCCGCAATGTTGCCAAAATGATACGAAAAGTACATTGTGGAATGTCTGAGGTCGCACGCGGAGATTAGGGCGCGAAGTTTAAAATAGAAACTTCAACCTTAATTTTCTCCGCTGACAATGAAGTTATGCCAATATAATTTATTAAATGAGAGTTCTCAGAACAAAGCACTGCATTTTCCTGGCTCGGGCCCGGCCCGACCCGAAAACACCATGCTCCGACCCGCCCAGCCCGGCCCGGTGTTTTTATATTAGGCTAGTACCTTGTAAATAAAGCCCATACCGTAAATCATGCGCCGGTCCCGGCCTGTTTCAGCAAATTATACCTTAAGCATAAACGAGGCAGTGTCTGATCTTCTATTACTGTGAAGATACCTGCTGTAAATAATATATATTCTAGAGTGTTTTGAGAACTTGTCTCAACTTTCACTGGTACTGTGTATACCTTAGGTTAATTAGGCTTGTAAGATTTTTGCGAAATAATTGCAGGCAATATAAATTACAACTCGAATCATAGCTGTCTGTCTGTCTCACGTACTCAATGCTAACCACGCACTCTTATGTTTGCGTTTCAAAGAACGACTACGAAATATATTACCCCATAAAAAAGAACTTGATAGCAACACTTTTTAGTATGAGTTTACATAAATTGCATACGAGCTAGGGCTATTAAGTAAAGAGGACAAGTCTTTTGCAAATTTGATTCATCGCACAATTCAATGAAATGAACAACGCGCGGTAGCTTGTGGGAGGAATATATCAGGCTGGGTAGCCTTACATAAGTTAAAGCTGTCGTGTCGACTTCTCCGCAGGCCCCGACATAGATTACCTTTTCACGATCGAAACAAGAAGGTTCCTTGACTCCCTTCTTGCCGAGTCACCACCACCACAGTTTCAAAGATCTGTCAAAGCGAGCCAAACCCACCGCGAGCGAGCCACTGTCCTAGTTGTTCTCTGAAGTTGCTTATATCGTCGTCTTCGTGTAACAGCATTCGATCTTTGAAAGTGTTACGTCTCAAAACAAGACCGGACTAAGGGCTTCCAAAACAACTATCTCGCAGAGCACCGAAGTGAATCAGTCAGTGGATTCTTTAGCGCTCCCGGTCGGAAGAGGCTTGTCAGGCGTCCGGAGTGTGATTCCCCGCAGACACCCAAAGCGCGAGAGTGGGTTGCCTATAGTCCCTCATGGCCGAAGTGTTCAGTGCAAACGTGGGAGCGAAGTCTCGGTGTTTGTGACCTCCGGTTGTAGTTGAAGGTCTGGAGCGCGTGGCAACCACAATGGAAGAGATGGAGATGTGTGGCAGAAAATAAAAAAAACGACGGCTATGGGGGATAAAGAAAGGTGGAAGGTTAAAAAGAAGCCAGCCCATGTCGACGGTTACTTCACATGGACCAAAGAGAAGGCGTCAGCTTTTGAGTCGACAAAATACGTTGAATAATAAGTTCAAAGCCAAACAGCGTGCGCACACCATCATGCCGATGTGTAGGAGTCCCGGGCCTGACTCGTGCCCAACGCTTCGGCCCGGGCTTTTGGGCCAGCCCTGGCCCATGCAGTTCTCTATCTCAGAGTGCAATTTATTAATCTAAATCAACTCATTGTTTCTTTTTAGTGTCCCTTTAAAGCGTAGAGCAATGATTTCGACTTAAATATAAAAGAACAAAAGCGGACTAAACATGCCCACTTTCATCGGTAGGATCAGAAACCCCGACATTAGAACTACGTGTTCAATTATACGCGACCAATTCAGCTACGATGTAGGGTGCTCCATCGTTGACATGGTAGAGTTATTACCAGAGATGCCGTAGGGTGGAATTTCAAAGGCGCCAGAACTCAAGCCAAAGTAGCCATGACATTTATTATTATTATCGCCAAATTCGTAGCCCAATATAACATGACCTGTATTCTGAACAGAGTATTTACTATTGATGAATAACGAGAACCATTTCAAATAACTACAACCGGAAATTCAAAAGCAGACAGTAAATAGCCATGACGCCCTTTTCGTCGCCAAACGGGTCTAAAAGTAGCCAATTTGGGGCAAAGTAGCAACCAATGGCAACCCTGGTTGTTATACGTACGTGCGCTTAATTTCTGAATGCGTTACCCAGAGCCACCCGTAGAAGGTGGCGAGTATGGAACACTCATCTTGACAGAGGGCGTCTCGGGGCACGCGATCTTCGCACGTGCGTGGTCGCAGCGGACCAAAATTCACGCTTTTTGTTTTAATTGCAAAAGCAAATATATGGACACTATCAGCTAGATTTCACTGCCGGCGTCGATGTCATGCACCGTATATGTATACGAATCTATATACATGTGAAAACACAAGAAAGAAAAAAATCCAGAAAAAAAAACTTCGGCCCTAGAAATCGACTGTGGGACCTCCACGTCGTGAATACGAGGCGTTATAACTACAAAACCATCGAGTGGTACCTCCTTCATCTCCGGTGTCTTGCGCGCCTTTATCTTCCAGTGGGAAAGATCATACGTCTTCGTTTTCGTTGGGCTTGCATGGAACGATTCTGTTGTATTAACGGGGCGCACAAAGGTCACTGCAATTGTTCCACAGCCTCCGTTTGCGAAAAAGGCACGCTTTTCAAACACAGCGAAGTAACAACTGAGACGCTTATTCGTGCCCCGCCGCGGTGGTCTAGTGGCTCGGCTGCTGACCCGCAGGTCGCAGGATCGAATCCCGGCTGCGGCAGCTGCATTTCCGATGGAGGCGGAAATGCTGTAGGCCCGTGTGCTCAGATTTGGGCACACGTTAAGGAACTCCAGGTGGTCTAAATTTCCGGAGCCCACCGCTACGGCATCTCTCAAAATCATGTGGTGTTTTGGGGACGTCAAACCCCACATATCAATCAATCAACGCTTATTCGCACTCACCTGTACCTGTGAGTACGTTTCGTGCGCCATTTGAGCGTGAGAAACGCGGGGCATGCTTCGATCTGCTTGCCATTCTGTGCGTGACCTTCCAATTTGTTGGTTAGCCAAAAATGCCCTCTGCTTTCATGCTTCGACAAACCCCTTGAGTTTTTCTCTTTTAGCACTCACAGGGTCCCGTATGCGTTCGCCTATAGGCCGACTCCAACGCGAAAGCCGTCTTCTATTCCATCCCAATCGATGTATTGAGCCTCCTATGTGTATAGCCTCTGAAAGCTTTTTGCCTTTTACATTGTTTTACCCTGCCTCCGTGATCGGCTGATTTTCACCAAGCGACGAAATTTTGAGACGTCGTCATAATGACGCCACAAGCTTTGGTGGCCTACGTCATATCAACCCGTAATGATGATTTTTCGCAGTCCTCACGTTAACGCCACATTCTCGCCTTCATCGAAAATGCAGCCGGCGCCGCTGTGATTCGATCCCGTGGGTAAGCAGCCGATTAGCTTAGCCACTAGACCACCGGGGCAGGGCAAACATTACCCTTTGAAACAAAACTTTTCCAACATCTCATTTACGGGTCATTTCTGAGGGAGCTTTGGCGCCAGGATTCTAACATGTTTAAACCGATCGCAAAGAGGAATATAATCAGGGCAGCGATTCTAAAATATAGTTTTCGTTTCGTTGTTTGAAAGCATGGTGACCACGTGTGCTGCCTCACGAACACAATGCTTTAGACCATTAATACCTGGCTGTAGCTCACGAGCAAACTTATTAACGAAATAAAAAAAAGTGTGCAATGAAGACAGCCATGTGCGGGCTGCAAGCTGAAAGATTCACGAGCCGCATGCCGCCCGCGTGAATGAGAACCCTGCGGCATCTACAAGTCGGGCTGAACGTTGCATTTTTCTTGAAGATCCTGAAGAGATGGGGAGTCCTGGGGGCATTGACTGAATATGCGCCTCTCCCTCAAATTGTTCTTTTAAATTTTGCGTGCCCCTCCCTGTGGGCTCGTTCCGCCACCCTTCGTCATTTTTTTAAAACTCAGCAATGATTTAATAGTAATTATAATACCCCAAGTTTTACGTCCGAAAGCAACGATACGGTTATGAGAGACACCGTATAGTAAAGGTCTCCGGAAGTTGTGACCACCTGGTGTTCTTTAACGTGCAATGACAGCACACAGTAAACGTGCCTCTACATACCATTTCGTCTCCACCATTATGTGACCGCCGAAGCTGGGATCGAACCCGTGACCTTCAGGTCAGCAGCCGAGCCACTGTTCCACCGCGGTGGACACTCAACACTTTTTACCTCATTTTGCAGGGACGCATATGTAACCTGTCTTTCTTCCCATTCTGAAAAAAGTTTCATGGCTAAAACACACGCGTTATCGCTCGGAAGTTAAACATGGATGCTACGGAACCTTCTCGGGTGTTTTAAAATGTTGTGATCAGATTGTGCGCACGGGGCGTGTGGTCGAGTCAATTCGAGGGGTTGCGCAAGCAGCAGCGATAACGCATGCATAAATTCCAACGCACTTCAACCGCAGAGCAGATTATGGGTGACTGTGTTCGCAGATATAGCGTTGTACTTAAAGTGTTAATCGCACATTGCTTGTCACAAGTTTGCCCAGTATACCGTTTACACCGTTTACAGCTGCGACCTTCCCCGTCGCGACCACGTGACAATCGGTATGCCTCCAGCGAGGGCAAAAACCAGTCGAGCTGATCAAAGCACAGCAGCCACCCACAAAAATGTGCACTATTTATTCATTGGATGAATGATGCTATTTTTTATTTAAGCTCATGAACTATACGGTGTTCACTGAACTCAAACCTATTTATTTAATGTTAAGAATAATATTGAGTGGCTTGAACGTACACACACACATACAAATATATATATATATATATATATATATATATATATATATATATATATATATATATATATAGTGGGGAATTCGCAAGACAATGACTAGTGGGACCTTCTCTTAGTGCGAAGCGCGAGCGTGTGCACGAGCTGTAGACGTTGGACTGCTAGAGTATTTTTGTCCGTACCAGCTGTCTACTTACCACCTGGCGTCGCTATTAAACCCCCTTTCAAAGTGTTAAAAGTGTGCGGGGTACGCAAATCTGGAACTGCGAAGCCAGAAGCTGCCCGCTGCATCAACAATGCCTAATCAAACCACCAAGCAAGGCGCCGCCCAGCAAAACACGGCCCAATCTCAACTGGTCATCGTGCCTACCACCCTGCGCCAACGGGATCCCCCCTTCTTCAGCGGCACCGAGGACCAAGATGTGGAAGACTGGTTGCAGCTGTTTGAAACGGTGAGCGCCGCCAACAAGTGGGACGGCCCCTCGAAATTGGAGTATGTCCCATTTTACCTCAAAGACGTTGCCAGCCTGTGGTTCACATACCACTGTACTGAATTCACCACTTGGGCCGCTTTCAAGACCACCCTTGCAGCTGTGTTCGATCGCCCCGCAGTGCGCAAGCTGCGTGCTGAACCGCGCCTATACGCGGACGTGCACAAAGGCAGGGCGAAAACTTTAGAAGCTATATCACAGATGTCATGGATTTATACCGGCGCTTTGAACCCTGAGATGACCGAACAAGACAATATCAGGCATATCTTGAAAGGCATAGACGATGATGGCTTTCAAATGTTGCTGGGGAAGGGCCCAAGTACCATGTTTGAACTTGTGACTTTGTTCCAGAGCTTGGGAGAGATTCGCAAACAACGTGCACCAGTTCGGAGGTCGACGACAGCAGACGACTCTCTCGCTGCCCTGGCCATCGGTGGTGACAGCTCCCTGCTGGAGCAGATAAAAGAATATGTACGCGAAGAGGTCGCACGACGGCTTTCGTGCCCCCCGTATCTGCCAACCACCGAAGTACCAACAAACCACCTAACGCCAACCATCAGACAGGCTATTCAGGAGCAGTACATTGGCCGACGTCCGCCTCTCCTTCAACACCTGTCGCCGCGCCACTAATTTATGCGGCCGTCGCGGCTACGCCACCCCGTCGCCTGCCATTGTACACCCCACAACCTGTGCGATCGTCCTCCGTACCGTTTCGAGCAACACAGCAGCACTCTAGGAATCCCTGGCGCACTGCATGCTGACAACCGGCCCATATGCTACTTTTGCGGAATTCTAGGTCACGTTGCACGTCTATGTCGTCGGCGTTTCGCAGTATACCAGGAGGCACCAAGACACCCTGACTACTCGTTTCGGGCTCCATAACACGCGCCTCACGTGCCACCTGAAGTTCACGAACGCAACGCTCAAGCTGCTTCCGGTAGCCGAGCCTCCACTTCCCGACGTTATACTTCCCGCTTGCCTTCCCCTTCAACAAGTCGTCGTTCTGAATCGCCTATGCGTCGACGAACCACCTTCATTGAGACGGAAAACTAACTGCCGCAGCTCCGGAGGCACGAGCTGCGTCATAGTCTAATCGTTTAAGTCCTCGCCTGTCTCCCGCCAATCTTATCGATGTAATCGTCGAAGGTGTATGAACACTTGCACTCATCGATACTGGTGCCGCGATATCTGTGATAAGTCAAAGACTCTGCCACTCTCTTCGTATCGTAACGATGCTTTCTCCCGTGGTTTCTCCTAGCACTGCGAGTGCCCAACAAATTGAGCCCGTTGTGGTACGTACAGCAAAAGTGATAATTTGGGACGTGTTGTACACCACTGTATTTCACGTGTTGGTTTCATGTTCTCACGATGTCATCCTAGCGTGGGATTTCTTATCACGTCATCACGCCGTCGTGGACTGCGCTCGGGCCGAAGCGGAGCTGTTGCCGTTTCGGGATGCGCCTTTTGTTGATGCGGCCGTATCTAGTGTGGCTAACCTTGTCGACGCGACGGACATTGACCTTCCTCCTTTCAGCGCCCAGTTTGTCCCTGCCAACTGTGGTTCACTTTCTGATGCAACCGTCCTCTTCGCGCCATCTGACATCTTCTGTAGCCGCCACCACACATCGCTGCCATTCGCCGTTCTTGCGCTTTGTCAAGACACGACCGGAATATTTATTTCCGATCCCAACTCGTGCCCCCTCAGTTTGCGCCGCAACGAGACACTCGGCCACACTCAGCCTATCGATGAAGGTATTATCGTGCGTGCCGATTTCTTCGACACAAAGCCGCATATGGAGCTGAACGCGTTGGCCTCACCTTGCCTCGGACGGCATGTCTTCCGAAGCATTTCACCGTTCTATTGACAGCCACCTCGCCCCAGCTCAACGAGAGCAGCTTCTTAACCTGTTGCACGAATTCAGGCGTTCGTTTGACTTTCCCCAAGCGGTACGAGGAAGAAATAAAACCATTGTTCACACAATTGACACGGGGAAGAGTACGCCTTTGCTCCAGTGCCCCTATCGTGTGGCGCCGGCAGAGCGTCGCGTAACTATAGAACAAGTAGACGACATGCTACAGCGCGGAGTCATCAAGCCTTCTTGCAGTCCTTGGTTTTCCCCAGTTGTACTTGTGAAAAAAAAAGACGGTTCCATTTGGTTCTGCGTAGACTACAGGCGCCTAAACAACATTACGAGGAAAGATGTTTACCCTTTCCCCGCATAGACAACGCTCTCGATAGTCTCCAAGGTGCAGAATTCTTTTCCTCGCTTGACCTTCGCTCAGTTTATTGGCAGGTCCCAATGGCTGAGCCTGATCGTCAAAAAACGGCACTCGTCACACCAGATGGCCTCTATGAATTTTCCGTAATGCCATTCGGACTCTGCAATGCGTCCACCACATTCGAGCAAATGATGGACAGCATTTTACGCGGTCTCAAATGGAACATATCCTTGTGCTATCTTGAGGACGTTGTGGTTTTTTCACCCGATTTCACTTCGCATCTCACTCGTCTGCGTAAGATTCTACAGTGCCTTACAAACGCCAGGCTTCAGCTTAACCTGAAGAAATGTCACTTCGGGGCTAAACAACTCACCATACTTGGTCATGTCGTCTCGAAAGCCGGCATCCTTCCCGACCCTGACAAGCTTCTGGCTATTGCCGAATTTCCTAAGCCGACCACAGTTAAAGAACTACGGAGCTTTGTGGGCCTGCGCTCATATTTTCGTCGGTTTGTCCGGAACTTTGCCTCCATCATCGCTCCACTCACCAAACTCCTTGCTGGCCCTGCAGATCTTTCGGATTGGACAGCAGCCTGTAACGAATCCTTCGCAACACTGCGCCAGCTCTTTACCTCACCACCCGTACTGCACCATTACGACCCTACTGCGCCAACCGAAGTACACACGGATGCAAGTGGCGTCGGCCTTGGTGCAGTACTCGCGCAACGCAAACCGGGTTTTACGGAGTATGTGGTCGTCTATGCAAGCCGCGCCCTCACTAAGCTAGAAGCCAACTATTCTGTTACCGAAAAAGAGTGCCTCGCGATTGAGTGGGCGCTAAACAAGTTCTGCTCCTATATGTACGGCCCAAACTTTGGATGTGGTAACTGACCACCACGCACTCTGTTGGTTGGCTTCACTGAAAGATCTATCGGGTCACCTCGGACGTTGGACACTACACCTCCAGAAATTCGACATTCGCGTCGTCTACCGGCGAAAGCACTCTGGCGCAGATGCGCTTTCACGATCAGCCGTGAAATGTGATGAAACGGAATCATGAGCCCTTGACTTTTCCCTCTCTGCCGTCAGTGTCACAGACATGTCTTCTGAACAGCGAAAGGACCCTTGGGTTGTCTCGCTCTTGGATATGCTCTCTGACACATCAACATCCGGTTACCCCAGTGCTCTTCACCGCCAAGCAACGCATTTCGCCATACGGGATGGCCTGCTATACCGTCGCAAATATCAAATGGTGTGTCGTAAATGGCTGCTGGTCGTACCCAGCCATATGCGGTCTGATATCTGCGAATATTTTCATGTTGACCCGCAACATGCACACGCCGGTGCGCTAAACACGTATGAGCGGATCCGCCAACGTTACTACTGGCGGGGTATGTACACGTGTGTACGCAAACACGTTCGCTCATGTTCCCTGTGTCAGCAGCGCATGACATTTCTTCATTCACCTGGTCAACTGCAGCTTTTACCATGTCCTTCACACCCATTTGACCGAGTTGGGATTGACCTATACGTCCAGCTACCGTGCTCAAGTCATGGTAATCGATGGGTGATTGTGGCTGCCGACCACCTGACAAGGTACATCGAAATCGAAACGGCAGCGCTACCTTCGGCTGGTGCTCGTGACGTTGCAACCATCATCTTGCATCGATTCATTCTCCGTCATGTGCACCACGGGAGCTACTGAGTGACAGATGTCACGTATTTTTGTCCGAAGTTCTGCAGCAGCTCCTACATTCATGCCGTATGGTACGCCGCACATCAACAGCCTACCACCCTCAGACGAATGGCCTAACGGAACGTTTTAATAGAACCCTGGGAGACATGCTCGCTATGTATATTGATTCCGACCACTCCAATAGGGACGTCGTTTTTCTTTTCGTAGCGTACCCTTGCAATACAGCAACTCAATCAACAACAGGCTTTTCCCCGTTTTTTTTTTCTTTTATATGGTCGTGACCCATGCAGCACACTGGACACAATTCTGCCATACAATTCAGATGCCTCCGAGTTCAGCCCAGTTTTTGAAATGCCCGAACATGCCGAAGAGTGTCGTCAGCTTGCACGGTCCTTCACAGCCAATAATCAAGCCCTCCGAAAAGATCGCCATGACCGTGATATAGTTCGTCGGTTTTCTCGTATGGCTCCGACTGCCTTTCCACTCTCCTGACTGACTCCCAAGTTTGCACCGAAGTATACTGGCCCTTACAGTGTCATCCAGCGCCCTTCTTCTGTCACCTATGTGATTAATGGGACAGCGATACCTGCTGTAACGCACCACAAGTTCCTTGGGGTTGTCGTACACAGAGATCTATCGTGGACGAGGCATGTCGCCGTACTTAATTCTAAATTGAAGAGCTTTGCTCTCATTCTTCGCCACGTAGCATGAGCAAGATGGGGCCCATCAGAATCATCGCTACTTCAATTACACAATGCTCTATTTGTGGGATACATTCGATACAGCATGTCGGTGCTTTCCAATATGAGACCTAGTTGTGTGAAGACACTCGAGAGTGTTCAAGCTCAATGCTTACGAAGATGCTTGGGCCTACCACGCTGCACTTCAACAAATGGGACAATCGCAGAAGCTCGGGCTTGTCCTATCAGTGTATACATGCTCTGCGAGCCACTTAGAGTTCACCTAGGATTACTGAGCAGACACAGACAGCACCCACTGTCAGTACTACCCGCCACTCACCCAGATTGCAGTTTCTCAAAAGTAATATTGCGGCATGAAAATATTATACCATCAAGGTTTTCTCCGCCAAATGCCCCTGCAGTGCCACCATGGGTTCTGCCTAAACCACCTATCTCTTTTACGATACCTGGAATTACGAAGAAGTCGGTCATTTCTTCCGTTGGCCTCAGACAACTGACCCTATATCACATTTATACAACGTGCAGTGATTCTCTGCACGTGTACACCGACGGATCCACCACGCTAAACAACTCCGCCGCAGCCTTTGTCATCCCAGACATCGATATCGCTCGACGATTCAAAGTGGACCATATAACCACATCAACTGACGCAGAGCTTGTCGCTATCCGAGAGGCAATAAGGTTTATTTCCGGAGAGCGACCTCGAGCCTGGACGATTTTCTGTGATGCCAAACCCGCTTTGCAAACCATTAATGGCATCATGAAGCAAGGTCCATATTACAGCTTGGCAATAGAAATCACAGAACTTATTCAGGTTGCTTCAACGAATGGCCATCTTATAACTTTCCAGTGGATTCCCGCTCATTGCGGCGTGATGGGAAACGAAGAGGCAGACGCTCAAGCTAAAAATGCCTTAAGCAGTGCCGCTGAAGTACGCATTGCGTTTTCACGAGCTGACACGAACGCCCTGCTTCGCTGCGTGATGCGCAGCTACACACTTCAGCACTGGACCAAACCGGAACGGCGACACCAGCGACTTCACAAATGGGACCCGGAAATGAGGTTCCGCATGCCTCCTAAATTGAAACGGCAACTCACAAGTATGATCCACCGCATTCGCCTTGGTGTAGCGTAGAGTAGACTTTACGCACATATCATCGGTCGCAGTGACACCGGTCCTAATTGTGAACACTGTGATGTGCCAGAAACACTTGAGCACATATTTTGTGTCTGCCCAGCATACGCACGTGAACGACAAACACTGATTTCTTCTACTGAACAATATCACAGTAGGTCATTAACTGATGAGACCATGTTGGGCCCTTGGCCAGACACCAACAGTGCAACTGCGGTCACAAGAGCAGTTATTACCTTTTTAGAAACAACTGGACTATGTGCTCGGCTATAAAATGTGTCTCAGCTAGAAAGAACACTACATACTGACCTCTCTATCTCACCATCGTCATCCATTAATCTTTCTTTTCCCCTTTCCCTTCCCCCAGTGTAGAGTAGCAGGCTAGACCAAGCTATCGCTCAGGCCGACCTCTCTGCCTTTCTGTAAATAAACATACTTCCTTCATATGTGATTGAACCGCCCAAGCCATTCACGGACAAGCGCCGCCTTGGTCGTGAGACGGTCCACGTCAGTCGCCTCAAGCCCTGCTACGACCCTCCTGTTCTCTCGTCACCTTGAGTCACCAGGATGGCTCGTCTTGGTCGCCGGGGTATTGTAGTGGGGAATTCGCAAGGCAATGACCAGTGGGACCTTTTTTTAGGGCGAAGCACGAGCATGTGCACGAGCTGTAGACGTTGGACTGCTCGAGTATTTTTGTCTTACCAGCTGTCTGCTTACTACCTGGCGTCGCCGCTATTGAACTCCCTTGCAATATATATATATATATATATATATATATATATATATATATATATATATATATATATATATATATATATATATATATATATATATATATATATATATATATATATTGTAATCAGCGAGACAGACACAACACCCGTTCGTTGCGCAAGCTGTTCTATTCTGCCTCGCTTTCCAGCCCATGGCCCACAGCTGCCGCGCCACTCTTCGTTACATTCGGCCACACTGCGGACTTGACAAAGAAAAAAAAAATTACAGTTCGTTGCACCTGCAGCGGTCCGACTGCTTTTTTTCAAGCGCGACACATGCACGGCAAAGTTGTTTCTTTTACGTTTGTCGAGAGTGAAGTTCGCATCTGAGGTGTTCATACGCCAGGTATTTTCTCCTACACGCTGAGTAATTATAAATGGCCCGTCGAACTTATAAGCAGTAACTTCTTGCCAGGCCCGCTGGTGCCCCTTTGCACCCAGACCTCGTCGCCTATGTTGTAAGCAGGAGTGGGTCCGCGGCATCTGTCATAGTGGCGCTTTTGATTTTCTTGTGCGTTGGTGGCTTTCTTGATCGCCTCAGTTCGAATCTTCTGACAGACCGCTTTGCGATCATTGGCACGGCCTCCACTTCCACGTATTTTGACAGGTAGTCTACTGCTACAATGACGTAACGATTTCCCGCAGTGGTGGTGGGTAGAGGTCTCATTTAATCAATGCCAATCGTGTGGAAAATTGTTTCGGGTATCTGGATTGGTGTTAGTAATACAGGTTGACACCCAGGCAGTCGCTTAAACTGCTGGCAAATTTTGCAACTGGCGACATAAGAACGGACGCTACTTTGCATCTTCGGCCACGAAAAACGTTCTTGTAGTTTCCGGAGTGTGGCTCGTTGGCCGGCGTGTCCGCCTTCTGGGGAGTCATGAATGGCTCGTAATATTTCTGACATGTGGGGTTTCGGGATCACCAGGAGGTAACGTTCTTCGGATCGGTCCGCTCGCCAGTGACGCCGGTACAATGCGGCATTGCGCATCACAAAAGTACTGTGATTATCCTTGTCAGTGATAGATGCAATAATGGATGGCAAATTTTTATCCTCCTGTTGGCCTCGGGATATATATCCTGTCGACTGTGCCATTGTAATAAGCGAGACAGACAGAACACCCGTTCGTCGGGCAAGCTGTTCTATTTTGCCTCTTCTTCCTCGCTTTCCAGCCCATGGCCCACAGCTGCCGCGCCGCTCTTCGTTACAATATATATATATATATATATATATATATATATATATATATATATATATATATATATATATATATATATATATATATATATATATATATATATATATATATATATATATATATAAGGGAAAGAAGTGTATACCTAAGGGCTCGTTTTTTCCTTGTTTTAACACAATATAATGAGATCTAAGAGACAGTAATGCCAAGGAATCTACAGGGGAAGTTATTAGAACCAATTGAATGTAGATAAGAAGAAAGAAAACTGGATGAAAAAATAACCAGCCGTGAGCAGGAATCGAACCTACGACCTTCAAATATATTGTCGTGGTACAACGCGAACAAAGCACAGGTATGCCTTGGGACAGCGAAAGCAGCGTGTTCTGAACAGCTGAGCCGCAAGATTGTCCTCTTCGTTTTCGAATCAAGCCAGAGGCCCACTACCTAGTGTCCGCTAAGTCACCCCGTCATCGTTTACGTTTACATGTAGACACGGGTCATTTGCCTCCCTCTGAAAGAGCATCGACCCGATGCGAAGTCAATAATGCAGTTTTTTTTAAAGAAAGTCTCGCGCAATCACTCGATGACGTAAGCCTTCATGCGCACTACGTGAACGAGTTCAGGATGGTGCTGGCGACGCTTCGTACTACACGAACTGTCGGAAACAACTTCGTAAGTGACGTCACTCAGTTGTTGCAGCACTCGGTATGGCTCAAAGTATCTTCTTAAGAGCTTTTCGGAAAGTCCTCGTTTCCGTACGGGTGTCCAAACCCAGACTTTGTCGCCAGTTTGATAGACGGCTGTTCTACGGTGAGCATTGTAGTGGTCTGCATCGTACTCTTGCTTCTGGCGGATCCGTAAACATGCAAGTTGCCTAGCTTCTTCCGCGCGTTCCGTAAACGTGTCGGCGTCTGGGTTGATGTCGTCACCTTCGTGCGGTAGCATCGCATCTAACATAGTTCGTACTTCTCTCCCATGAACGAGGCTGAATGGGGTCATGCGGGTCGTTTTTTGTTTGGCCGTGTTGTACGCAAACGTTATGTATGGCAAGATTGCATCCCAATTTTTGTGTTCAACGTCTACGTACATCGGAAGCATGCCTTCAATGGTTTTGTTTAGACGCTCCGTCAGCCCGTTCGTTTGTGGGTGGTAGGCGGTGGTCTTACGATCTGTTCTTCCACTCAGCATCAGGACGTGATCCAAAAGAGCTGCCGTAAATGCGGTTCCTCTGTCTGTGATCACGACGGTTGGTCCACCATACCTCAGTACAATATTGTCGATAAAAAATCTCTCCACCTCCGCTGCTGTACCTCTCTGGATAGCCTTTGTCACGGCATAACGGGTCAGATAATCCGTCGCAACGATAACCCAGTGATTCCCTGCAGTAGAAGTAGGTAACCCATTCATATAACCCCTCTGGTGTCACAAAAGTGGTCTTCTCGCGGTCTCTCGGGTCCACCTCGATTTGCCAATATCCACTGCGCAAGTCTATTGAAGGGAAGTATCGAGCATGTCGAAGTCTGTCGAGAGAGTCATTTATACGAGGTAGTGGATATACGCCTTTCTTGGTCACCTTATTTAGCTTCCCGTAATCCACACAGAAGCGCAGGCTTCCGTATTTTTTCTTAACGAGGACCACAGGCGACGCCCAAGTGCTCTGTGAAGGCTGAATGACGTCATCTTCAAGCATTCTGTCTACCTGCTGTTGTATCGCTTCGCGTTCTTTTGGAGCCACGCGATAAGGGTTCTGATGAATAGGTCTCGACGTTTCCTCGGTAATTATTCGATGCTTGGTTAGAGGCGTCCGGCCAACTCTTGACGTTGTCGAAAACCAATCTTGGTATTCGGCCAATAGCTCAAGGAGTCTACGTCACTCGTCTTCCGGCAAAGTAATGCTAAGGTCTATAACAGGCGCTGAATCGAGTTTTAGCGCCTCGTCGACTACCGCCAAGCAGCCTTCGGCATCTATGACATCGTCGAAGTAAGCAAAAGCCGTGCCTTTTGGAAGGCGCTGGCGCTTAGCGCTAAAATTGTTCAGCAGTAGGTCCGTGCATCCAGCAGCAACTCTTACGATACCCCGTGCGACAGAAATACCGTGTATGAAGAGAAGCGAGCTTATTTGGTCTGCAACTTCTTCGGCGTCAAACTGGACTGTGGCGGCCACAGAAACAAGCGTGCATGACCTAGGAGGGAGGACCACGTCGTCATCAGTAAGACGCAGTTGGTTTGCTCGCGCCTCCGGAAAATCAGGTAAGCCCGTACTGTTGCAGAAAGAAATCAAACTCTTTGGGATGTCAATGACGGCGCCATATTGTCGTAAAAAATCCATGCCAAGGATTACATCTCTGCAGCATGCGGCGATAACGACGAACGACGCAGTGAAAGGAGAACCTCTGATGTCAATTCTTGCTGTATATGTCTTCCAGAGGGCATCAATAACTGGCCCCCTGCCGTTCTTGTATCCACGGCGTCATCTGTCCACGGCGTCTTCACTTTTCCAAGGCTGTCGGCGAGGTCCTGACTGATAATAGAGAAGTCGGCACCGGTGTCGACTAAAGCTGTCACTTGCTGGCCGTCAAGAAGAATACTTAGGTCGGCAGTCACAATTTCTTCGCTTTCACGGCTTATCGGTTTTTCTTCGTCATCTTCATGGCCTGCCACCTAGCCCCCGGAGGTCACCGACCTCAGTTTCCCCGGCGCGGGCTAGGTGACCTTCTTTTATTAAGTTCCACATAGGTGCGGCGGTGCGACAAAGGCGAACGCGCGGGAGACGGAGAGCGGGATCGGCGTCCCAGACCAGGCGGGTTAGTAGGCAGTGTCTTTTCTGCAGTGGTACGGCCATCCTCAAAGTAAGAACGGGTTCCATAGAAGGAGGTGTCGTCGCGGCGTGGAGTGTATTCGTCGTTGGCACGTCGACCATCAAACCAAGGTCGAACAGGACGGAATGAATCACCTCGATGCCAGCAATGACGGGCAATACGGCCTGCACCTCTGCAGTGAAAGCAAAGTGGACGCCTGTCGACTGTGCGCCATGCATCTGTTCTTCGTGTCGGTGGACGTCTGAGCATCTCCCCTGGCGTCGATGCCCATGGCGTGGCTGTGGATGGCTGGTTGTATGGCTGTGGCATGGGGTGGTTTCTGTAGTGTCTGCTCTTGCGGCGGTGACCAAAGGGCCATTGGTGTCTGGCGGTACGGCGTCAGCGTAGCGGGTGGTGAACGTCGGAGAGAGGCAGCGTAGCTCATGGGACGCTGCTAAGCATCAAGACCAGCCGTAGACACCGCTTGGCGGATTTCGTCGCGCACGGCTTCAACGACCGAAGCAATGGGCGTTCCAGCAACCGGAGTCCGGAACTTCTGCAGTTCTTCGTGAACTATTTTCCTAATCAAGTCTCGCAAAGAGCTCTGACTCTCAGACGTCATAGCAATAGTAGTAATTTGGACATTGCTCGACATGCGGTCATATTGCCTGCAGCGTTGATGAAGGGCCCGCTCGATAGCCGTAGCTTCTTTAATAAAGTCAATCACGGTACTTAAAGGGTTGTGCAGTAGCCCGGCGAAAAGCTGTCCCTTGACACCGCGCATGAGGTAACTCAACTTAGTATCTTGCGTCATGTGCGGGTTAGCTCGAAGAAAGAGACGAGTCATGTCTTCGGGAAACATTGCAATGGTTTCATTAGGTTTTTGAACCCGTAGCTCCAATAACTGTTGTGCACGGTCGTGTCGATCGACATTGGCGAAGGTATCGACGAACTGCTGTCGAAAGTGGGGCCAAGTTGACAGATTGCTTTCTCTATTCTCATACCAAGTACGAGCACTATCGTCAAGGTACAATTAGGCTCGAGAAAGCTTTTCCTGTTCCAGCCACTGATATATCTTGGCAACACGCTCGTAGTGGTCAAGCCAGTCGTCAGCGTCTTCATGGGCGCGGCCACTAAAGCGATCAGGAACGAGTGGTTGATAGATGGTCACCTGAGATGGGTGCATTGTAAAGCTGCCTTGGGGCACCTGTTGGGGGCTTGCGTTGGCCATTGGTCGAGGTGAGCGGTGCCTGGGCGGTTCCGGCGAGAGAGTGAGCACTGGCGCGTGGCTTCGCAACCGTCGACTGAAACGATGCACAGGAGTTGCAATTGGTGGCAATGCGTTTGGACTGGATGAACGGCTCCCAGCGGGAGTGTGGAGCATCAGGCAGGGTTGCGATCCAGCACCTCCACCAGTGTCGTGGTACAACGTGAACAAAGCACAAGTATGCCTTGAGACAGCGAAAGCAGAGTGTTCTGAACAGTGTTCTGTTCTCAATATATATATATGTATATATATATATATATATATATATATATACAACGCACGTACGCTGGGCAGGTTGTTCTTATTCTGACTTCCTTCTTTTGCTCCTTGCTCTAGCTACCAGCGCACCGGAGCCCCAGCGTCTTTCCAGGTCATGAGTCATGACACTCGGCCGCGACTGTGCTCGCGCGGAGCTGTTGACAGCTGGGCGGGGTCGGCTGCTTCATCGTGGTCGGTCCTGACCACACTTCAACGTGGATCGGGTATCTCCGAGAAGCGTCTCTGGTGGACGGCTTTGGCTGCATAGAAGAGGCCGGACTCTTCCAAGCTTGAACATCGCCTAAAAATTTCTCGGAGCTAAATTTGGTACTTCACGCTGGGAGTGTCGCCATGGTCGTTCGAAATGTCGGCGAAGACGCTGAGGTTTGCTGAGGTATGGCGTAAACTTTGGCCGATAGCGACTCTGGGTTACGACTTTGTGTTGCGGTGGTCTATAACCTCGGCCACGTTGCGACGCCTTCAGTGCGTTTTCAGACGGGTCAAATGAGTTCTGTCGCTGCGGTTGGTCTCGTTCAAGGTGCAACGTTTTCGGAAGAGTTGGTGAAAACGGTTCTGGCGGGCGGCACTGACTGCCTCGCCACGGCCGGACGCGGCTACGCTGTGCCTTAGCACGCTGTGACTGTAATTGTTGCCTTGGTCGGTCACAGTGTCACTGTAGACGTTGGGCATTGACATTCGGTCGCACCTTCGTCGATAAAGACTCGGGGATACGAAACTGGCTGTGCCTCGGTGGTCTGCCTTTCGACGCTGCAGCTCGGTGTGGAGATTTGTTGGGTGACAGTGAGTGTGATGGAGTAGTCGTTGCTTGCCGAGTAGACACTGATGCCGTCTGAGTCAGCTGGTGTGGTTTTTATGCACATTTGCATGCCGAGCCGGAAAATGCTTGCACAGCACAGGGTGAGTGTAAGCGCTCACGCGCCTTCAGCTTCCTTGCCGTTATCGCTCTTGTTTTGACTGAGCTAGTACCAGGCTGAACAATCAGGGCTGATTTCCATGGAGACAGCAATGGCTTCGTGAGTGTGTGCGCGGCGTTCAGGTGGTACGTTGGGAGTCAAAATGGCGTGCTTGTCATTGTCGGCAAAATCATACATTTATGTTGTCGGAAAGGCCGATGTTGGCTCTCTCTGCCTGGAACGCATCGATGTAGCTCACACGCTCAGCCAATGACTGCAAATGCAGCGCAGACTGGCCCAAGATTGTCTCCCTCCTATGCGCGGTTGTCTCTGACATCTCTGACTTGGAAATGGTATTGGTTGCTGGCACGGAAGTTTGTGAGACGGGTCTCTGCGTGGAACCAGGTATCAGAAGAGCGACGCGTGCCTTGGCGCCTGTTTCGGTGTACCCTGTGGAGCGTTCAGTCAAGCGGTCATCGAAGCTATTGCAGAGTACAGCTGCACAGTCGGGATGATTCAGTGTGAGTATGTCGTTTGAGTGACGTCCTTCACGAGGCCCGTCTTCAATAGTAGTCTTTGGCTGAGCAGAACTTGAATCGTACGACGGAAAAGAGTCCGAAAGCTCAAGTGGTGAACTGCAACCCATGGCTGCAGCCTGGAGGCGGAAACCCTCCTGCGCTTTATTTTCGATAGTTGTCTGGTTGAACTGGGTGGTGGAAAGGAGATCGGAAAGTGTCCGGTCGAAGGCTGCAATGAGCTTGGTGCTCCAGTCTGCCCAGGACTACTACCGCACGCCTTAATATTTGTGCCACGTCATGGCACCATCCCGAAGGCGGTAAATGGCAACGCACCGTTTCTGTTGGTCCATCCAATTCTCGCGAGCTCCGAGGGAGTTGACGGCCGCCACCCAGCCGGCTACGTTGTTTTGGAACCCGTGGAATTTGGGTATTTCACAGGCAGCTTGCGATGATAGGACCTTAGGCGAAAAGGCACATATATAGTGCCAACGCGAAGCCGCCCAGCTGGTCCTCGAGTTGCCAGAGGCTATCGCGGAGCTCTCGGCGTTCCTTGGGTGTGCTCGCCTCCAGGTCGTAGGCGGCTACGTCAAGTGTAGCGTCGCCTGCGCTCAATGCCGGAAGACTGTCGGGGAAGACGGCGGTGCTCGTCACTGTCACGGCGTTGACTGTGACGCGGAGTCATGTGATCGTACGCCGCAGGAGCGCGACGCTATCAGGTGATTCGCACGCGGAGCCCGTGGTGATATCCGAGGAGTACAATATCATCCTTGTACTCCTTGAACGGGACCCTTACAAGGCGGAGCTGTGGTAGCACCCTTCAGCAGCTAAGGTGTCGAAAATGCCCTGAGGTGAAGGATGTTGCCGTGAGAAGCATGAACAGCGTCCTCATACGATAGGAGGCTGTGCGCAGTCTTGAAAACGGTGGGGTCAGCCTGTCTTTTGTCCACTAAGAAGGCCCGCACGCCGTCCTCAAATGTGGGTGCAACTCCTACTGGTATTCGTAGGCGCGTGCATGATCAAGGAAGCGTGGACGGCGTTCTTTGTCGTGAACTGGTACCGGTAAAGTTAACTGGAGGTGCCGAGAAGGCATTGACGCCATCCCTGAACGGGGGTGGCAGTGGCGGAAGGTGAACTACTGCCGAGGAGGCCTGGACGCCGTCCTCCAGTGGCACTTACCGCGGCTGCATGTTGTTGGGTGTCCTGGACGACGAATCCGGGACGTAAAACGTCTTCTTCGTCAACTGCGCCATTGTAAAGAATGAGAGAAAGAGACAACGCCCCTGCGCTAGGCCGGCTGTTGTTATTTTGACTTCTTCTCTTCCTTGCCTTGCTCTAGCTACCCGCGCACCACAGTCCCAGCGCCTTTCTTGGTCACACACACACACACACGCGCGCGCGCGCGCACGCACACACACGACATACATTTCATGATTTTACTGTTATTAGTCATTTATGCTCGTCATACAGTCATGTTCTGACAGACAGACAGACAGACAGACAGACAGACAGACAGACAGACAGACAGACAGACAGACAGACAGACAGACAGACAGACAGACAGACAGACAGACAGACAGACATATAGATAGATAGATAGATAGATAGATAGATAGATAGATAGATAGATAGATAGATAGATAGATAGATAGATAGATAGATAGATAGATAGATAGATAGATAGATAGATAGATAGGGAAAAAAGTTTTAAAGAGTAAAGTTTACAACTCTAAACAGATTCACAGATTCGTCGTCGTATCAATTTAGTGTCCCTTTAATCAGACCCGTCGCCAGGAAGTTTGTTCGGGCCTGGGGGGGGGGGGGGGGGGCACTTGTTGAATGCTTTGAAAAACCGACCTATTTTTGTTTATTATTTGTCCTCCCTAAAACACCTTCCTCCATCCGAATTTCGGGGGGAGGGGCTGGCAGATTCACAGATTCGTCGTCGTATCAATTTAGTGTCCCTTTAATCAGACCCGTCGCCAGGAAGTCTGTTCGGGCCTGGGGGGGGGGGGGGGGGGCACTTGTTGAATGCTTTGAAAAACCGACCTATTTTTGTTTATTATTTGTCCTCCCTAAAACACCTTCCTCCATCCGAATTTCGGCGGGAGGGGCTGGCTAGGGCAATCCCCCCCCCCCCCTCGCCATTGGCTACGGAGCGGCCTTTAACATGTGGGACCCCACCTCTGGCAACTTCCCTCGAACTTGTTCAGAATAACTTCGTTCGTTATATATTGGCTAAATAAAAGAGAACCGTGAGCATTTCAACCATGATAACTTCCCTTGCACTCCCTTCCTTAACATCTCGCAGAACGTTTTAACACTATTTCACAAAATATACAATCATCCCTTCTTGCGTGACCATCTACTACTTCGCCCACAGCACATATCCAGCCGCATTGATCACCATCACAAAGTAGGCATCCCTTCATGAAACACAAAAACTTTCTTCAATTCATTTTCGCCTCGTACATCAAAGGAGCGGAACAGACTTCCCGGTGACATTGTTGCTATCAGCGATAACAACTTGTTCCGGGACGCGTTAGCTAACATTGTGTAATAAGCTCTTTTTGTTGCAATAGCTAACATTTTATAATAAGGTTCTGTGTTGTATTAGCTAAAATGCATTAATATGTAGTGTATTTACAGACATTGTATCTATAAGAGATTTATTTGTACGATCTAACTGCTTTTTGTTCATTCACATCTTTTTTGTAGATAACCCACCCCTCTCTGTAATGCCATTCGTCTTTGAGGGTAAAATAAATAAATAAATAAATAAATAAATAAATAAATAAATAAATAAATAAATAATGTGTTTGAGAGTAAAACACTAGATCATCCATCCCTACTTTGTGAGTATATCAGTGTAAACCTCTCTGTTCCGTTGGTCACATTGGGCGAAGACAATTCGTTCGTTCGGGCAACTAAAGCCCTGTCGCCATCGTCCTTACTTCTGCCTTTGCTGCCCACTCATTCATTCCTTTTCGTGCGAGACCACTGCCTGCATGAATAAAGCGAAGGACATCGATCGGCGCCTTCTGATTGATTGATATGTGATTGATACGTGAAGTTTAACGTCCCAAAACCACCATATGATATATGAGAGACGCCGTAGTAGAGGGCTCCGGATATTTCGACCCCCTGGGGTTCTTTAACGTGCACCCAAATCTGGGCCCACGGGCCTACAGCATTTTCGCCTCCATCGAAAATGCAGCCGCCGCAGCCGGGATTCGATCACGCGACCTGCGGGTCGGCAGCCGAGTAGCTTAGCCACTAGACCACCGTGACGGGGCCGATAGGCACCTTCTGCATGGTTGGAATTAAGCGTGGTCATACCGATTCATCACGTATACTTTAATGAATTAGTCATATCATCATGACTGGAACACACACGAGAACGACGCCATTCCCTTCGACGCGTAGAAATAACTGTTTCCATCTGGGTGGTGTTGTATCGTGGAGTGGAATCGGCGAGACTCATGCAACCTGCCAGATTTCTTATGCTTGATCTGCACACTCGCATACGTGTATGCGTTTGTTAAATATATACGCAGAAATGTTGACCCTTTAAACGTTATTTCATTCTTATCCTTTGATTAAATTTCGTTTTTCGTGCGACTAATGTACTATTTATGCACTCGGTGTAATGATGCGCACGTTTGCGTGAATTCAGTTTTAGTGTAATACCACCCTACATTCGAGTCTTCTAAAATATGGTTGTATGATTTAATATAAAATAGCAATACATCTGCGAACGTTCTATTCTCACTCGCTATGCACGAGCTTGCAGTATGTCGCGCGTATTTTTAATAGGTGCATCAAATGATGCCGCATGCTTCAAAGCAATATTCGAACTGTATACGGAAAAGTAGCAAGTCGGGTGAATACGTCTTTTTTCCCGACTCTCCTTGTTCTCCGCCAGAGGTAAAATTGTATTATTTCAGTTTCTTTGAATCCGTTTCTATTTCCTTCTTCTTGACGATCGGGTCACCCACCACCTTCGCGTTGGTGAGGCACGTCCCGAAACTGAGCTCTTTGCCGGGCAAGCATTTTTGGTGTGAAGCGCGAGTGCTATATCTACGCAGCGTTAGATTAGAGGGATCAACGAGCATTTTCGGTGCGAAGCGCGAGTGCTATATCTACACAGCGTTAGCATAGAGAGATCAACTGGGGCCCTTCCGACATCCCATGGATCATACGTTTCTCGGCTGCTGCCGACAAGGAGAGATAGGCTGCAAGCCGACATGTTTTCCTTGGACGAGGAGTTCAAGGAAATTCTTCTCTTTCCTAATCCTTTTTTCCGAATTCACATTTTGCTCTCGGATTATATACCGCCGGATTTCGAAGGTCGCTTTCTTACTCCTAAATCCTGTAGATATCTGCTATTCGCGCGTTAAGTGCATGAAAGCTCGCTATTGATGATAAATCCCTCCCTTCGTGCTGACGCGACGAGTAAGAGTATTGTATCGCAAAGGCAAAAGGACTGGAGCATCTAGTTTTATGTATGTATACGAAAGGCATACCTACTTTCTCAACTAGCTGCTTTGCTATGTGAAAATATTCACGTTTACTGATCAATGATCACTACAAGTCCTGTACTGGTTTTAATATCGAGGATGTGGTTTTTTTTTAATTAAAGCAGTCGATTTTATGATTTTCAAGAAAGGGTGGTAGTTTATCGTAGGGTCGCGATGGCTGCAACTCACAGTCGCAATGGCAGAAAACTATTCATAATGTTAGTTAGTTAGTTAGTTAGTTAGTTAGTTAGTTAGTTAGTTAGTTAGTTAGTTAGTTAGTTAGTTAGTTAGTTAGTTAGTTAGTTAGTTAGTTAGTTAGTTAGTTAGTTAAGTTTGAGACTCCTGCAATGGCGATGCCACCACTTCGTTTTTTTTTTCAAGTATCTGGCAATATTATTTGTTTCGAATGACAGAATTCACGACATTTTCCAGACACAGCAAGTGTTATCGCCTAACGCTCCGGTAATCATAAGATTTCAATTTCAGTTAATAGCATTACGTACACTAGCTTTCCTATTCTTCGTGACGTATTTCGTTTTCCGACGTGCAGTACAAGACACGCTCTGAAAGGCAATCTCAATTTACCTAAATGTTACAATGTATACGGTGAAAGAGTGAATGAATTCAATGGAACTGAAATCTGGAATATTATACCTTTAGAGGTTAAAACCGCACGTAACATTAAGCAGTGTAGTAAACTCTTATTTCTTGCGAAGCAGGACCTTTCACGTATGTGCTATAACTATTCGAGTGCACTTCGTGACAACCATTGTTCGTTTGTTTGTCTGTTAAGATATGTAAATGTATACCTATCTGTAAAATACTGCACTGAACTGTGTGTTTATTATCAATACTAGACCGGATACTAGCCTTCCCAGGCTATCGGTCCAGATATCTGTATATCCATTATTGTAAGAAGAAATGAAAATAAAGCGCTTGCAAAAAAAAGTGTGGCCTACGTCGCGGTAAACGGGCGCCCGGTCGACACCTTTGATGAATGCTGTCACACTGGCTTGCCTTCGGCTATTTCCACGCTAATCCTTTCAAACGAGCTCGTAAGTAGAACTACGTGCGGAGAGCTAGCGGTTCCACCTACAGCGCACAGGGGACAAGTAGATTACTGTTCCGTCGGCAAGAAGTTTACGTGTTACCAGGAATGTCTTGCTTGTGGCAGTAAATACCAGAACGGGTAGCTTCAAGTTTAGATAGTTGTGAGCCCGCTGAGCTTGCCCTTGTCTCTACGACTATTTTTCCATTTGTATTTTGTTGTGTTATTTTACCCGTGCATGAAAGTGGCGTCCCTGTGGCGGTTTTTTTATTTTATTTACCAAGTGCACTGTCCTATCACAGCACAAACAGGTGACGATTCACCGACAGTCGTGTAAAGGCAGAGTTTCGAGGGAATAAGAAGCGGCCCCGGTGTTCTGATGGTTCATTTCCAAAGTGCTTTCTTTTTTTGTAACTTTTATGTCCATACTTATGTATTATACTCATTACAGTCTGTAAATATACGTTTTTCCTTAACTTTACTAAAAGTTCTACAGCCTTTACTTCATTTTCAAGCGACCAGCAAGTCAATCGCCGCTATATGCATAGCGGCAGAACGTTACTTCTTCCCATATTGCTATACCACCTTTGGTGTTGCATCTCGGTTGCTGAGTGGGGAGCGTCGTTTTCCCAACATCAAAAGAACCTGAATTTCGCTACGTCGTTGTAAAAAACTAAGCTCTGAAAATTTCGACTACCAGTGGTTCTTCAGCATGCACTAAGAAAAAGAAGTATACATACACGGGCCTCTAGCATTTTCGTCTCCATCGAACGAAGTCAGCGTAATAGTTTTTTTTTTCGGCGAATGAAAAGACGTAACGACAGCAGTGTCAACCATGCACTTTCCGCATGTCCATCCATCCCTGCGAGTGTTTACGGTTACAGTGATCGAGCATGGACAGCCTATTCCCACCTTTCCACTTCATCTTCTGGCGAACCTCAAGCACTGCATGCCATGCTGCAGAAAGTAGCTGCCGTACCCATTCCGTACGCAGCAACAAGCGCTAGAAACGCGATGCCGTTATCACAAGATCCGGTTTTCTTTTATATAGCCATGCTTCAAGCGCTGGAGCCCCTACCCAAAGTGACCAAGCGACCTAAGGTGGAAACAACCAAATCGACCTTTTGAGCATATATATCCTTAGAATAACCGCCAAAGTCCTTAGGTTGCCTGAACACCGCAGCAGAGTAGCTGGAAACATAGCTCCACTATAATGGCGAATTCCACTGGTAGATCTGGAGCGGCCTGGAGTGAGCACTTGGATTTCACCAAGCCAGATTTGCAAGTGGAACACGTCAGTGCCCCGCGTGAGGTCACTCCGGAAGTTGTTTACACATACGTCACTCAACCGGTACCGGAAAGTTTCTCGGCGTAGCCCATTATCTTCGGCCATGCACACGGCGGGCCAGGAAACATTTCCTTATACATAATTTTGTACTTAGTGCATACATCCGACTTTTGCCTATCCCAAGTTTCCTCTTCATCACTGCTTTGACGCTTCTTCCGTTTTTCAGAGCGTGTTCAATTCTCTCCATGTCATACCTTCTTACATCGCATACCTTACGCCTATTAATCAACTTCGAAAGCTCTGCCAGTTCTATTTTGTCTGTTGTACTTGAGACTGTCATGATTTGACGCTTCTTAATTAGATTCTTCGTTTCCTGGGAAAGCTTGCCAGTGCCCTGTCTAACTACCCTGCCTCCAACTTCCACTGCACACTCCGTAATAATACTCGTCAGATTATCATTCATTGTATCTACGCTAAGGTTGGTTTCCTCACTAAGAGCCGAGTACCTGTTCTGAAGCGACACTCTCAATTTCTGTACTTTCCCTCTCAGTGCTAGCTCATTGATTGGCTTTTTGCGTATCAGTTTCTGTCGTTCCTTCTTCAAGTCTAGGCGAATTCGAGACCGTACCATTCTATGGTCACTGCATCAAACCTTGCCAACCACTTCCACATCCTGCACGATTCCTGGGTGTGCAGTCATTATAAAGTCTATTTCGTTCTTATTTTCGCCATTAGGGCTTCTCCATGTCCACTTGCGGTTTTCTCGTTTTCGGTAGAAGGTATTCAAAATCCGCAAATTATTGCGTTCTGCGAATTCTACCAGCAGCTCTCCTCTGGCGTTTCCAGTGCTGATGCCATAATCTCCTACTGCGTGGTCTCCAGCCTGCTTCTTCCCTACCTTTGCATTAATGTCGCCCATCACTATAGTATACTGTGTTTTTACCTTACTCATTGCCGATTCCATGTCTTCATAGACGCTTTTAACTGAAGCGTCATCATGGCTGGATGTAGGCACGTAAGCATGTACTACCTTCATCTTGTATCTTTTATTCATTTTAATTACAATACCTACCACCCTTTCATTATAGCTATAGTATTCCATTATGTTGCCAGCTATGTTTCTGTGAATTAGGAACCCCACTCCCAGTTCTCTTCTGTCTGCCAAGCCCCGATAGCAAAGGACGTGCCCATTCTGTAGCACAGTATAGGCCTCATCTGTCCTCCTAACCTCACTGAGCCCTATTATATCCCATTTAACGCCCTCTAGCTCCTCGAATAGTACAGCTAGAGTTCCCTCACTAGATAAGGTTCTAGCGTTAAACGTTGCCAAGTTCAGGTTCCAATGGCAGCCTGTAGTCCAGAGATTCTTAGCAGCCTCTGCTGCGTTGCAGATCTGACCGCCGCCATTGTCAGTTGCTTCGCAGCTGCTGGGGACTGAGGGCCGTGAGTTATTTGACGTATGCATGTGGGAGGTAGTGGCCAGATACTGCATCAGGGTGGCCAATCCTTCTCTGGTGAAGGAGTGCGTTCCCGGCGGTGGTTACCGGTGAGGCCGCACCCCAGGCCTCTATATATATATATATATATATATATATATATATATATATATATATATATATATATATATATATATATATATATATATATATATATATATATATATATATATATATATATATATATATATATATATATATATATAATGTTGTTTACTCATAAAAGATAAAGCACATAACATGAAGAGTAGTCCGACCGGTGAAATCAAGGGGAAAAAACTATAAAATACTAATAAAAATGATAAAGACATTACAAAGCTGCTACGTAATCAACGGATACAGACAATGTAGTGCGACTTGCTGAGCAAGGTTGAAAAAAGATGGACAGGGTGATACAGGTTACGCAGATAGGCAACTATCTAAAGGATCTAAAGGCAACTATCTAAAGAACACTAAAGGATGCTCTAGTCAAACAAAAATATCTGCCTCAATTACTTGATGACGCAATAAAACGTGACGACATGCATAATCGTAGAACGCTGTTGTGCGCTGCTGAAAACCCGACTCCCTCACCGCAGACAATCTTAGTCCTTACCCATTCTGCATATATTCCACGTGTTTCGAATGTGCTGAGAAAGCACCACAATATTCTAATGCAAAGTGAACGCTTAAGAAACATTTTCACCGAACCACCTAAAGCAGTGTATCGCAAAGCTAAAACAATTCGAGACATACTCTCATCGTCATCATCATCGAAAGCAAACAGTCCTGACACGATCGGGTGCCATCCTTGCCAAAAACCGCGATGCAAAGTATGCCCTTACATGCGCACATGCTAACAGGTCACCAGTACTGGTTCCAACTTTTCCTTAAAAATCAAAGGCCATCTTGACTGCGATTCTAGGAACGTGATATACATGATAGAATGTGCGCTATGTGAAATACAGTACAGATGTCAAACAGAAGGGTCTTTTAGACTGCGTTTTAACAACCATAAATCTCATGCTAACACCTTGCCCCACTTGCCGATTTCAAGACACGTGCACCTCCCTGGCCACTCTTTTGAAAATCTACAGGTCACATTACTAGAATCTGGTTTCCACACAAATTATGATAGAGAAGCCCGTGAATCATTCCTCATCTGTAAGTTCGACGCCGTCACATCTGGTCTGAATGAAAACGTAGGAAAACTTAGTTGCCTATCTGCGTAACCTGTATCACCCTGTCCATCTTTTTTCAACCTTGCTCAGCAAGTCGCACTACATTGTCTGTATCCGTTGATTACGTGGCAGCTTTGTAACGTCTTTGTCATTTTTATTAGTATTTTATAGTTTTTTCCCCTTGATTTCACCGGTCGGACTACTCTTCATGTTATGTGCTTTATCTTTTATGCGTTTTATCTTTTATTTGTAAACAACGTGCTCGCCACGTGCTCGCGCATGGAAGCAATATCTTTTTACTCGTAGATTAGATGCCCTTCATATTGTGTGACTTGCATATATATATATATATATATATATATATATATATATATATATATATATATATATATATATATATATATATATATATATATATATATATATATATATATATATATATATATATATATATATATATATATATATATATAGGTATACGGTGCAGCAAGACATCGACGCCCGACGTCTATATATGTCAATGCAGATGCAGCGGCGAAATCCAGCCGAGAGTCCATATAATTGGTCAACTCGTTGATGCGGTAGGGGTGCTCCCCAATCTGGAGGAAATTCGCGCCGTTACGGAAATTTGTTCCCAAATCCAGAAAGGCTGTTTGCAGTTTTCTAGGGCTGTGCTCCTATTTCCAACGCTTTCTTAATGACTTCAAACAAATTGCACGCACACTCACAAACATCCTGAAGAAGGACGCCCCGTGTTTCTGGGGTGCTAATCAAGCCTCATCTTTTCGCCCAGCCGACGACCCTGCTTACAACACCGCGAATTTTAGCTTTCTACTGTTCAGCTTTAACCGAAGTTCTCGCTGACGGTAGTGGGCATAACCCAGAAGTAAAATTATTGGAACACTAACGCGAACATGACCGTGTTATAGCCAACGCAAGGCGACAGTCATCTACCGCCGAGCGCAACTAGTTAATCGTGGAGCACGAGTGCCTCGCTCTTCTTTGGGTAGGGCCAAGTTTCGTTCATACTTATATGGGCGCCCATTCCGAGTCGTCACCGCTCACCGCATCCTCTACTGGCTGGCCTCACCCAAGGATTACATAGGACGCCCCGCTCGTTGGGCCCTACATATACAAGAATATACTTTCCCATGAACGTATACAAAAGTGCGGTTACATCAAGATTCGGACTGTTTATCCCGCTGCCGCGTAGAAGAAACAAACCATACTGACAGCATTGCAGGCATTCTGTCTGTGTTGTAACTATTCAACCTGGCAATGAAGAACACCGAAATACTTCTTTGCGAGCCATCATTGAGAAGGTTGAGTCAATGCCTCACGATGCCCTACAAAAGTTTCTGGTCCAAGACAGTATCATCTACCGTCGGAACCTCAGTCCATATGGCTCTGACTTACTCCCCGTCATTCCAGCACCCCTCTGTGCGATTGTCCTCAATCTACTACATGACGCTCCTTTTACGGGTTACTTCAGCATTTCTCGCACATGCAACCGTGTTCGTTGTTTCTTTCGGCCTGGTTGTTTCCGTCCTTTTCGACGCTACATCACAATATCTGAGCCCTGCCAGTGCCGCAAAGGGCCATCTTCCCTATATACCTGCTGGATGCCTTCACCCGATCGACTTTGTCAATAAACCTTTTGTTCGAGTTGGCCTCGACCTGCTTGCATCGTTCTCGCTCACCAGATCAGGCAAGAAATGAAATGCTGGCGCCACCGACTATGCGCCACGATACGCTATCTCACGAGCCCTTTCGAAAAGTTGCGCTACCGATGTGGCAGACTTTCTCGTGTACGACATTATATTTATGGCCGATAAGCCACCCTGCCCTTCGACACCTTGCTGCTCTGGGTCACTGAATATGCCGGCGAAGCCTTTCCGCGAGCCGACCACGCACTCCAACTCATTCGTAACCGTAAACAGGTCTCAAAGGAGCACCAAAAACCTCTCTGCGATTCTCATCATTCAAACGTGCAGTTTTGCAAGTTCCCGTGTCGTTCTGTGGTCACCGTCTCGGCGTGTACGTCTTTTTCAAAAACTCCTCGAACGCTACAATGGGAGACACCGCGACTTTCACCATGTGACTTAAGTTACGTCTGAGATCAATCCAGCTGGTCTAACGTGGTCAACTCCAGCTTCGAATGATAACGTATACATAGCTCGATTCAACGTTATCACTCGCCTTCCACTACATACGTGTAGACCACGCACCGAGACGCTGATCTACCACCGGGGGGTTACGATACATTAGAGCTGCCGATGCTTTGCTGCATGAAAAGGAAAGACGACGATGGTTGCTGCTTTTTATATACTGGTGATCTTGTTCACCCAGTACTTCAACAAATTAAATTACCTCTCCGTAACATTATCAACTCTACGTGTTAAAAGCGCTCTGAGACAGGTTTTGTGAATTTGTACATACACATTCAGCCAGTAGGCAAAATACCAAGGGTTATTTTGAGACCGATGTTAGCTTTTTACTTAAACAGTGTAATTTATTGCAACGCTTTAAAGCTTCCAATGTCTGCAGATTGGTTCACACCATTAGAAGTAGGCCGAATGCGTTTTCAATCGTCCAGTTACAGAACAACATTCTCTAGCCACTTGACCAGGTCAGAGCACATCAGCAGCCATTGTATCCGATTGGTTTTCATTGGTTGTAGAATCCGATGAAGTAAAATCAGCTGGTAGGGTGGCGGCACCCCTCGGAACAGATAAAAACCATGCTGCTACCTCCCCCTTGTTGCCAGAGGTTGTGCGTGCTACCAGGTGAGTGCAAATTAAACCCTTCACTGCAAAATACGAGTCCTCACCTCACTTTTTAAAGGAAAAAAATCTAGTTTTTGACTCACAAAGTATTACGGCTTGGTGGCTTTAGCCACCAAGCCGTAAGCCACCACCCGGTCCCCAAGCCCAAGTTTTAGCCACCAAGCCCGGTCTGAAGAGTACTGCCATATCAATCCTTCCATCCATCCAGCACTACGGGATGGCCTTCGAGTCTGCGCGCAACCTATCAGTGAGCTATTTTGGGCCCCTATTTTGGTAATAGCTTAAATCGCCAGGCTCACTCATGAGAGCTCTGCACTCACCAGTGATGCTAGCGTGGCTCAAAAGTTGAAGAGGCCAGACAGAGGTGAAAGGGGAGGCATGATATATTTGCCCGCAGCGGACTTAGTGCACGGCGTGTCACTAAATTTTCTGTGCGAATGGTTTCATGATGTTCTACAACAAACGCTGACAAAACTTTAAATAATAGTTTCAGGCTTCCTTCAAGTAGACGTTTCACTATGCTTTTTTTTTGCTTTTCTGTTTTGTGTTGAAATAGAAAGCATGTCATCGAATGTGTGCAACTTTGGTGTGCTTTCTTCGGAAAAAAGAGTAGAAATGTTTGAAGAAAAATTTGTCAATCTACGTTATGCCAACTTGAGATGACATCTTTAGGTTGTTGTCAAGCTATCTATTCAACTGATATTCAATATCCACCGATTCTTAACCCACAGAAACTTCTTTGCCGTCCTTTGCGGCTAAAGAAAACTCTCGCGGAAAAATTCAACTCACCTAAAGCAATAAACTTACGTCTATTCAGTTCGTGTAATCAGTGTTGCCCAAGCCTGCCAATTTGCAGCATAGTTTGCCCCGCCTTTAGTGAAGATTGTAGCAGCTCCCCAAAAATTTTGTGTAATACTACCTTTGGATGCCTATAGTGTGTCAAATCTTTATCATAAAATATCGAGAGCCAAGATCAATATGCGATTGTAAAGCCACCTTGGAGGTGCACTGAATATTATTTGGGTCTGCTTTGGTTTCTCTACCAGCAACCGGAATCGTCATTCATCGGTGTTTTGGTATACCAGAGGCAGAAAATCAAACCTATTGTGTTCAAGGGACCGACCACTAACCTGTCTATACCTTAATCCTCCCAAATGCGTACGTGAAGTTGGCAAGCGAAAGCGCTGAAAATGCTTTACTCACTTCCCTACCCCTCATGCACTCGCTGTCCGTGGTTATCTTGGTATCTATTTACCTGACGTCAAAATACACAATTTCGTAGAGCTGTTCCCAATTTGGTGCGAATCTCTAGTGTCAATATAAACCCGCAAACAACGCACAATTTTCAAATCCAGGCAATCTGACAGTAAGATGTGGAAATTGTGACATCGCTGCATATCCCGCGTGAAAAGTCAAAGCCTCGTAAAGGCATTTTTCACTTTACCATGAAGCGATCATTCATAAGCGGTGGCACCTTTGCTGTTCCTTGAGCTGCGAAGAAAAAAATTATTTACACGAAAAACGAGGACATAACCTGCAATCAAGGCAGCTTCAAGTAACTAGAAAGAAAATAATTATTTCAGCTCTGCTTCACTCGAACGTACTCCAAAGGGAGCTGCACCAACTTTGGCGTAAAGGGTCGGGTGTTTCGTTTGTTTTCCCAGTTTTTCTTCGAGAAGTCGGTGACCAGAATTTACCATCTTAAGTACAGTTACGCCTAGTAACAGTCACAGTACTCCTTCCGGAGGTGTGCGCACACAATCGAGCTCCGCTTGTGCTGCATGCGCAGCAGCGGCAGACGTCTCGCGGCTTCACCATATTACAGTCTACATACAGCGCCGCATCGCGTATCGAAAGGCCCCTCACAATAGCGAGCGGAAGGCTCCCACATTCGAAGAGGAGAAACACGACACGCCATTGTCCTCTCTCTCACTCTCTCTCACCACCTCCGAAGCGTCACGGTGCCACCTGCCGGGAACTCTCTCTTGACATTGAGTCTTCTCCATCGCACAACCTCACCGTTACCTCGTGTTCGTCGACTGGGACCCAGTACGTGAAGAAACACACCGAAAGACTGTAGTCGTTCCAGCCATGGGTTTACCGCTTCCTGGTTCCATCAGCCCAGATAAAATGCGTTCCTTCGAAAGCAAACCTAAACTTTCTTGAAACCCTCCCGGATCATCTGCCGGCTGTCTCAACGTTACGACCAGCAGCCGACCAATATGCCGCATTTGCAACGAGGGTGACCAGATGGAATGTCTCATGTCGCTTTGCAAGTGCTCGGGCAACATGGGCCTGCTGCACGTGTCCTACCTGGAACATTGGCTTGACACCCAGAACGTGGACCACAGCGAGGTTTGCAAGCACCGCTTTCCAACCATGGCCCAAGCTACCAGCATCCATCAGTTCTTCTACTGGGCTCTGCACGCTGGCTCTCTATGGGTTGTGCTTGGAGACCTGCTCTGCTTCATTGTCATGACACCATTGACCGCCATCTGCTGCTTCTACTGTGCCTACATGGCCTCAAAGCAAGCGCTGGAAGGACGCATCATGGGGATGATCAGCATGGTCACTCTAGCTGGCCTTTTGCTTACTGCCCACTTGCGCTCGTTGTTTTTCATATTGCGCTTCCATTACCGCGCTTTCGCTTTATGGCAGACACAGAATGCGATGCGAAAATTTTGGGTACGGCGAAGCGCGGTGCCGAACTATGGACAACATAGAATGCCGGATGGACAGCAGGCCAGGTCACGGAAAATGGTGGACGTAGGGGCTTCAAGCGTAACCGAGACCAAGCGCACTATGCAGCTGAATGTATGACTCGGCCAACGTCTGCCATGGAAACATCCTCCGAATTATTTGCCTGAGAGCCCGCCTTCTGCGCCTCAGCAGTGGATATTCGATAGCTTCTATAACGCTGCTTGCAAATGGGTCTTAATGAGCCGCGACCATATGTGTGTTTGAGCTTCTAGGTGCCTAAATAACTGTAAGTGAGCTACTTCATTGTGAAATTTTTGAGCTATTATGTACCCTATTTCATGATGTTTTTTTCGCCTTCCTATGATCAAATAAATCTTTCTGTGTGTTTTGAAATCTTACTATCACTTCATCTTTCCATAGCTTTTGCGTTGTGGAGGAAGCACTTTGGTGAGGCGTTTTATTTGATAACAGTACTTTTTCACAAACTTGTTTGCATGTTGCTTAGAGGTAATGTTCTTTGTGTTTGAGAAGGATAGTCGCCTTTGTTGCGAACAGTGTGAGCGCTAACCCGTTAACAGTGCCGGCGTTAAGGGTAATGCGCTGTTTTTTTTTTTCAGGAACTCAGTAACGTTCCCATCACTATTTCGGAACTGCAACGGGTTCTTGAATTTGTTGCTACCAGTGTTACAGGTGATGCGTCAACAGTAACTTCATTACTGGTAATGCGTTGTTTTATATCAGTAATTTAGTAACTTGCTCATTACTATTTTGGAACAGTAGTGGGTAATGTACTTGTGTTACTCGCTTCCGGTAACGTGAGGTGTAGTTATTTTTATTCCAATGAACACAAAGTTCTAGATGCGAAGCAGCATATGGTGGAGTTCAATCCGGTGGTTTGCGTGGTGAACACCCTTCCGGCACCTGCGCCAACTTTCCGCCCTCTCACCGCGCTCACGCGAGGGGAGGCAAGAGTAGGCACATGTTCAGTGGAAGAGCAGACGATCGTGAAGGCCCTCCCCTCGCGTGAGCGCCAGGTGGTGGGAGGATGTAGCAGAGCGCTGCCTCCGCATCATTTCTCCTTTCCCGTTGCTCTCAGCGTCACTACTGTTACAGTGTTCTAGAAGGGGGTAATGGGATCAGCAGCCGGAGTGCCCTACGCATTGAAGCGAGGCGGCGAGTGCGGACGGAACTCGGATGTGTGTGGGGCAGCTCTTGTTGCGTGGACTGGCTGGCATGGCTGCCACTGGGGCTCTTCAATTTTCCACTTCTGGCTACCCGCGGGCTCCCACAGCCAGCCAGAGCATGCTCATTTTTCTGCCGCGGCGCACTTCTGGTTGGCATTCGTTTTGTCTTGAGTTGAACGGTTCTGGTGGCAGGCGGGGAGCCTGAGTGTCGCCAGACGTTTCCAGGACAATTTAGTCGTGGAAGCTCTCTGGAAGGTTTTGGGTAAGTTTCGGGCTAGCAGACGCCAGACAGGTACGGTACGCCCTCGGCGCCATCTTTGTGAGGACTCGACAGATTGCAGTGTGGGCGCTTGAACACTGCGTTTTCGCTTGTCACTACGCATGACGTAATCTTCTAAAGACTATTCCGCCTTGCGAAATGAGGCAAGTACGAGTGGTGGCGAGTGTTTAAAACTACTGTTCATCGCTTTTGTTATGTTTCCCGGGAAGATTTCTCCTGTGAACAACGCGGCGAACTGTTGCCTGCTGACTGCGTCGAGCAATGCCTCAAAATTTTTATACTACACGTTCGTACGCACACATAGAGACAACTTTGGAGTTACTATTTTTGTTTCGAAGTAGTCCAGACCGCAGTAGCCGTTTGTGGAGCCGTGCCTTCTTTCTGTGCACTTAGCGAAGAAGATTGTGGTCGAACTAGCTGGCTCCGTGGTATGTTTGCGTGCGTGAACCTCTGTCCTCACTACTCCATTGATCTTCGATGGTGATAGAAGGCCCTAGATCACGACCGTAGGTGTTGCTCGCTGGTCGCGAGCGGCGTGCGAACCCTTCAATCTATGGGCCAGCATATGTGGTATGATATTACACGATACGACGCCAGAAAAAAAAGACAATGAATTCAGAAATGTATACATCCTTTCGTTACCAATTTTATAGTTAGCTTTGTCTTGTTTAAACTCTTCGTAATAATGCCGCACAGTAAGTACTATGACGTAGTAGGTAAAATCAAAGATGAAATACATGAGAATGGTTAAGTACCACTTAGCACAGCAAAACAGGCCCACACAAGTTAAAAACTAGGAGAAAACGTGTAATGCACAAGTTTATTTTATATACGACGCGCACTCGTGCTACCGATACCTACGCACGTCTAAACTTTAAAGAAAACATATCTTCGTCAACGCGTAATTGCGACGCGTATGCTATATGTGAGCAGGTATATATCTTCCAGCTCTTTTGGGAACACGATCACTTTCGCGTGATTTTGCGTTGTGTTGTGCAGTGACTGATACACGTACTAAAAAGACGTGAGCTTGTTAAGCCGTCACCGTCGTGGCAGCCCACCTTGCATCGTTCTCGAGCAGGCGTGCCCCTCTGGCTGTATCGTTCACGGATGTGGCGAGTGATCATGCGGGCGTGCGAAGTCGTACCCCTAGTGCGTACGCTCGAGGATATTATTTCAGCTTTTTGGCAAGCCTAACTGCGAATTTCCAAGCGGAGAAAGCAGAAAAAAAAAAACAATACGCACGCGTCGCATAGTTTCGTTTGCTGCCACGATGGTAGGGTGTGTTTACGTTTACGCTGGCTGTCCCAGTCCTCGATTTTGCGATCTTTAGGCAGCTTCGGGTTGTCTCAGATTCCCCACAATTGTGACCACGACGTTATTTCCTGTCCAGACCGGAAGTAGCTGACTGACATCTGGCAAGCTCTGGCTGCCAGAAAGCTGCCAGAGGCCTGAAAATCGAAGAGCTCCACAGGTGCTTCGCGCGCTTGTGACGGCCGCACGCATGGAGGGATGAACGCACCTAGCAAAAAACCTAAACTCACGCAGTTGCTAATTGTCATTACAATTGCCTGTTGTTCTATAACCTTGCTAAGACAATACGTTCGGGCAAAGTTGACCTTGACGGAGCTAGTGCAGAAATAGTTGTCTCCTCAGTGCGCAAGATCCTCCTGCTCAGGCCGTCATGGTTGCTTCAGTGGACCATCTGATTGAAAAAGGGACCCTAGTATCAGCTGAACGCATGTTTCGGAGTATTCCTGCAGAACACAGAGAGTTGGTAGAGCAAAAGAGCGATGACCGTCTAATATATTATGTGGCAAGTTATGTTGCTGGAAAGTAAGTTTATAATGCGTTATAAGAGCATGCCCTGCAATACCTTTATTTTGGAAGCCTCTAATACGGAAAGCACAAACACTGCAGTCACTGTGATATGTGACAAAGGAGGCTTTTTTTTTTATCCCTCACAGCAGCTTTTTAGCGCACTATAGAGGCTGGAAGACATCTTCACTGTTTTTTCAGCCTAGAGAAACTCTGCAGGGACAACGTAGTGGATGTGATGTTGCTGGTGAAGGAAAACTGTCGTAATGTCCTAGGTTGCAGCCAGCATGCAGAAGCGCTCACAACAGAGTTGGCCAAGTTCTATTTACTGACCATGGTGCATTTTTATGTAAAAGGGCGCAACAAATCAAGACAGGAATGGCGTAAAAGGAAATTGCATACGAAGATCAGCCATTCCTCATAATGCTTCTCTTGTTACAGCTATGTACTTTGAGAACACTGTGGATTTTTGTGCCAATAAATTTTTGTTGCTTGTCTTGCTTTCTTTTCTTACTATGTTATAAAACTTCGCTATCTTGGGTAACTTCTAACTGTGGAATCATCATAGGAATAATTAACTGCCAAGCTGTCATGACAGTGGACATGCACAAACGTGAACGAAACTGCTTGTAATTGAATGTATACAGGGCATATGTCACGAATGTGTTTGTACATGCGGCGCCGTAAATGATTGGCTTAATCGTACTTGTGAATGCGATTGCGACATACATATGACAATTGTCAATGGCAAATATTTGAACAATTAAACCATTCAGTTTTTTTACGTCTACACTGTTTGCGAGCCTTTACGAATCGGCCACATCCTCCTGCGCCCGTTATCTGCACTTCTTGGGTCAGCTTTATTTTCACGCTAGCTTAAAACGTCCGCCTGTCCAGGTTCTTCTCGCTCGTTTTAATACAGAGGAAGTTTTCAAAAGCATGCTAATTATCTCCGCGCTTCCTTTTTTTTTTGGTGAACACCAAGCGCACACAACTTTATCCGCATTGCTGAGGCTCTGAGTTTTGCGTTCCGTAAAAACCCACGCGCTGGTTTCCCCCGTTCGCGGCGTCTACGTCAGATGCCACACCCGAGCGCGCTCCCTGATCCCACTACCCCCATCTAGAACAATGCACTACAGTGCACTCACATATATTGCTGTGCGCGCACGCTTGGTAGCATGCCCCTAGCAGCGCTGGGTGTTCACTTTGCGGCACACACATAGTAATGCCCTCAATTAGGAGGAGATTAACAAATACACAACTCCACGCACAAATGAAACATACAGAGAAACACACGAATGGAAACACAAACGAACACCAGCGCTTCTCCGCATTCCCACGTAATTTCCTTTAGTGGGAGATGATGCAATTTTTTTTTTCACGCATCGTCTCATGGGAGCTGTAAAAACAGTGAATACTGCGTGCGCCAAGGGCAAAGAATAACGAGGTATCGCGCGTGGCTCGTGAGGTTTCTTTAAAGCGGCGCCGGTACCGAGACGCTCACTCTACAAAAAATTGACCCCGTATCTGCATGTTATCTGCAAATGTCGTCGAAAGACGATGGTCTTTCGTTTGGAGAGAATGAATAAAACATTTATTTGATGTTATGCGCGAGAAAATTGGTGAATGGTATTATGGAGGCGCTGCGTTAGAGTGCCTCGAGCGTGCAGGGGAGGCGAACGAGCGCATAGAGGCACGTTAGACGCGAGCGCCATCTGCCAGTTATCTTCGAAAACGAAGGAAGTTAACGCGCCTGCGGAGAAAGTTGCGTGCCATTCTCGAAGGTGATAAAGTGTACAAGGCAAAACGACGGGTAGGTGCCACCACCGTGTCGTTTCAGCAAAGCGTTGGTAAAACTTGCCTTTTTGAGCACCGCGTCGCACTGTCAGCACAGCATGTTTAACGCTACGGTCCATAGAATTACTTTTGTGTGCCTTCTCTAGTATAAAGGCACACATAAAAAATATCGACGTGTTGTTATGGTACCTCAGATATGCGCAAGGATTGCTTTTTAATTGACAGTCGCACAAGTATGAACGCTAAAGCTTTCCGCAGGTCGTGGGATCAAATCCCGGCGTCGGCGGCTGCGTTTCTGACGGAGGCGGAAACGTTGTAGGCCCGTGTGCTCAGATTTGGGTGCACGTTAAAGAACCCCAGGTGGTCTAAATTTCCGGAGCCTCCACTACGGCATCTCTCATAATCATATGGTGGTTTTGTGACGTTAAACCCCACATATCAATCAACGCTAAAGCTTGAGCAACAGTGGTCGGTGCTGCGGATGGGGTCAACCGTTTCAAGTAACCGGTGTCGTTAAGAGTGGACAAACAGACAAATGTACAGACAGACAGACCAAAATTTTTGCGTCGAAGGTCACCAAGAAAGACTATCGTCTTTAAAAGGGAGCGAGAATAGAGAAACGGGCTCCATTTCTCCTTCGGCACAGCGACTTTTCCTCTTTCGGGCGCCTTACCGTCGAGCCCTTTCGCGGCTAGGACAAAGGAAACAACATTTCTCCTTTTGTGTTAAAATTTTTCCTCAAACACGGCATCATGCATGCGCGCATGCGCACGCTGAGCCTAGCCGGCCGTGGCCAGTCGCGTGCGATTATTTTTACTTTCAATTGATGCAACCAATGCAAGAGTGACGTTTATACTTTTGTTTTATTCGTGTAGAGTAAAAGCCTTCTTTTTTATCTCCAGGCACTCGCACAATACTCCCCAAATTTCCGTGTGTGTCTCGTGTTGTTTAAATGCTACCAATTTGTCACGATTACAAGGATCTCTGCTTCCCTCAACATTCTTGCTTTATCGATTACCTTAGACTGCACAAATATAAGGGATTTTTTCGGTGTCGACTTACTTGGTTGGCATACGCGTTTTTACTTTCGCACGGCACCAATAGCACTCATCAATTCAACGAGACGCATCAAAAAGTATCGCAGTTATATTTGCAACAATCTAGGAAGCGTGATACCACTGCCAGACCATGCGTGAAAGCACGATCTTCTGCAATTGCTGGAGTTATACGTGCCGCTACCACCATATGTTTATCAGGCATGCCGTGGTGAGTTGGTTAGTTGGTAAATACTTTATTGGAAGTCCGGCAGAGCTTTCGCTGACTGTGCCTTAGGTCTCCCGCGTGGGGACGTCAAGTCCTTGCCTGACCACCGCCTCACAGGCCTGCTGGGTCTGCAGATAAATTTCGACGCAATGAAGTTTTTCGCCGTGAATCCAAACATAAGCACATGGGTGTTCTTTGCATCCCCCCCCCCCTCTTGAAATACGGCCGCGTGGCCGGGAATCAAACCTGCACCCTCCAGCATAGTCACGCGACACCCAATGAGGCTATGCTACCACGCCAGGTGAAAGCACAAAGAGAAATGGGCTGCAAAGTTCTATCGAGCGTTTATTTGCCAGACTGCGTTACAGTCATCAGAAACGTTTTCAGCATCATCATAACTACACTTTTATGAAAAGTAAACCGATGGCGTCTGTCGATTAAACCAAATTCCCCATCGCACGTGTTTTGAATTGCCCATGCCAGCGCTGAGAGTTTCGACGGAATTATGCAGGCGAGCAGTATGCCTCTCTAGTCCACATGATTCTCCTTTGTCGTGCGAACCTATGCACAATGTGCACTTCTAGTAACAGCTGTGCACAGCAGGTAAGTACTAACACTCTCACTAACCTCGGCGAAAAGAGTATTGCGAATCCAGAGTAATGTTAACCACCACAGCCACACGCTAACAAAACAATTGTGACACGCACATTGACCACACGTTGACTGGCGAGGCAAATCGTGAGACGCATCTGCAGCAGAGAAGTATGTATGCACAGAATGCTATATTATTATGGTGAATTCGCGCACTGTAGCGCTAGTTCCTTCAATCAAGTAATAAAGCTGCCGCGACGCCAACAGCCAGTGTTATTGCTCGCGAAAGAACACTGTCGGGTGCGAGATCATCTCTTATTTTTTTCGCACGACCCACATTGTAACGTACGTATACACCATTGAGATGGTCGTTACCGCATCACAAACATTGTCATTGAAGGGCTAGCGGTGTACTGTATCCACGGCTACGGTCACACTTTAATCAAGCACGTACTAGAATATAACACGAAATTAACACGAAACAACTAAACGAAGTCGATGTGACGAAGGAGACGAAGCCTAGCCTGCATGTTGCGCCCTCTCCGAGTGACAAGTGGAAAAAAAAAAAAAAGGACGTGAGCTCTGACATGGAAAGCGCGCCACAAGCGTTTGCCTTCTGAGAGGCTTCAAGAAAAGTTATCTGTGACAGTCATCGATAGATGGTACAGCCATCGGAAGGCCGTTTTTATTCTAAGCATGGCTTGTGGTCAACGTTTTCGCGCAAACCTGATAAGCTCTAGTAATTATTCCGTTCATCCGTGCAACCGTCGATAAACTTCCAATTGTCTAAGAATCAGAGACAATATATTTATTTGTGTCCAATGTTGTGTTACAACCACGAAACGTGAAAAAGTTGACCAAAGCTTATCTGTCACTTGTGCCACTATGGTCAGTCGAAATTTCTTGATATATAGGCGGGTGCGTGTTCGCAGTTAGGTGTGAGTAAACACGGACAGGTTTGTGCCGCTGCGGTGAACTGTTATTATACTCTTGTCCATTGAGTTGACTCTATATGTATGTATGTGTACTTCTTGCGCTTAGGTATGAGTAAACACGGTCAAGTTTGTGCCGCGGTGGTGAACTGTTCATTGTACTCTTGTTCGTTGAGTTGACTCTACATTTATATATGTGTACTTTGTGTCCTTAGGTGTATTTGTAGCTATGCACATTGCATCAGCATATTTTAGGCGTCAGTAGTGCAATTATATACGAATTCCAAATCCAGATGGAGGCGGTCTGTTCCATTGAAGCGCACGCGATTGGCCTATTCGAGCCGTGACGAATTCTGTGACGTTCTATGTGACGTGGGCTGAGGTGTCACGTGACTGTTTTTCTCCGGTTTTCTGATGAAGGCTAAGGAACAATCGGAGAGACTGTACGAAAGGAATTGGATGGATTGAAATGGCTGCTAGGTGGCATGGATTGGATTGAACTGTAAGGGCTTCGCGACTTTTCAGCATCCGGGCACTTAGACAACATGGCGTTCCCCAATGCCACGGTTTTTCGTCTCGCCTGTGCGGCAGCTGCAGCCGAGCAGAGACGACGAGGCGAGGTTAAAAATGCATTTGAAAAGTTCACTGAAGAAGAGTTCCGGCAATGTTCGCGTCTGTCTGAACAAACAGTGCGTAGCTTGTGCGACGAACTTGTCCCTATCATCAAATGCCAGCGAGCCAGTGGCCTTTACACAGAGAGGAAAGTGTTGTGTGCGCTGCGATTTTTCGTCACCGGTTGCTTCTAGGAGAGCGTTGGTCGCGAGGAGCACATCGGCAAGTCTCAGCCGGCCGTGAGCAACACTATTCACGAGGTGACGCAGGTCATCATCACCGTGGCTGCTAGGAAAAAGCTGGCGGACTTCCCACTGACAACAGCTGCTAAGGATAAGGCAAAGGTGGAGTTTGTGCTACGCGGTTGCATCCCAGGCGTGCTGGCGTGTATCGATGGCACGTTGGTCCCCATTCGCAAGCCAGAGGGATTCAGACTGGTTGACATGGAAAACTTCATGTCCAGAAAGGGCTAATATGCCCTGAACGTCATGATCGTAAGTACTGTTAGGATCCTTTCTTACTCGCCCATCGGAGCAATTGTTCAGTTGAGACGCCAAAGCTGGAAAAAGTAATAATGCAACTAATAAAAAAGAACCTGCAGGGAACTGAATGCGAGCTAGTTGGTGGTTCGCAAGGCCTCGGTATTAATAAGTGGCAAGTGTTTTGTGCGTGAGCCAGTTGCTGTATTTATACTGGCGTGCATGCGCCATTGAGTTGTGCATTCTAGAGCTAATCGGTAATATGGGCAGCAGACGTAGCAGAAATATATACACGACAGGGAAGTATTTCCAACACAAAAGTGCTTACAATCACAATTGCATGAGCTGGCTTTGGAATTTACGAGTGTTCTTTCCCAAGGGGCCCCACAGGGGGGTAACACCCCCCTGTGGGGTCTTTAAGGAAATAAAGTGAAAGTGAAAGTGAAAAAGCAACGCGCAGGTTTTCACTTATTGATGATTCAGTGGAAGTCGTGGCCATGTGTGCAGTAGAGGAGGGGTCATTGCCCCCCTCCCCCTTCTCCGTGTGCTACACCCTGTATTTCCTTCTAAGTGAAGCTTCTTGTACCAATGACTGTACTAGTAGGCATTGTTTCCTGCGTATGCGTAAAAAAAGATTTATTCTGAGTAAATGCAGTAATATTTCGTATACCGCTCCTCATCGCAGGTGTGCAACGCATGGCTGTGCATCCTTGTCATGGACTTATGGTTCCCAGCTTCGTGTAGTGACTCCTGGGTGTGGGAACACAACCCACTGCGTGAACGCCTAGCTGCACATCTGAAGCCTGCTGAATATCTGCTTGGTAAGTATTAATGTGTACTAACTGGGGCAGAGCACTCAGCTTTTATGTTTCTATTGCAGGAGACGCAGGGTATCCTCTCGAGTCATGGCTCCTAATTCCTGCAGTCTTTAGCAGCCAACAGTGCAACACGTCCGAAGGCCGATACAACAAGGAGCACGCATCCATGCGCAGTGTTGTGGAAAGATGTATCGCAGTGTTGAAGAGCAAGTTCCGCTGCTTGCAGCACTTTCGAACAATGCTCTACAACCCCGATCGGGCAGCGCAAATCATATATGCTTGTGTTGCTCTCCACAACATTGCGTTGCATGCAGGCGACTGGACCTTGGACGAGTATGTTGTGGACATGCCACCAGCTGAGGATGACGATGGGGAGCCAGGGAGAGCTATATGCTCACACCACGCAACGCGCTGCTCAGAGATGGCAGCAGCGCAGCACTGTCTTGGGCCTTTTTTGAAGTACACAGGAACGGTGAGTTTTCATGTTTTCATATCTCATACATAATTTATTTACACTGATTCTAGTGCACCTAGACATGACAGGGCTGTGTTTGCCACACTTGAATACACAAAGTACTTACTCGTGCTTCAATATCAAACAAGGTGGCAATGTGAAAATGCTGCATTTTCTTTAAATGGCACATGAAATATACAAAAGAAACACCCTTTTCCATATCAGTGATCACAGCCACAGCAGGCTAGATTGGAGCAAGCATATATGAGCGGCACTCTGTGTTGAATGGACCTATCTCAAAATTCTGCACAGTATGCAGCAACATCACACAATTTATTTCACCAGAACGCTTAATAATTGCGATTTCACTAGTATTAAGTTGCATGACCGCATGATACATAAGTCCGTCTCTTCTCATAGTGACTGACTACAAGCATGCAATCGTGCACGCCAGGCTTGACGAGCAATTTTGCTCGTCAAGTTATGCTGATTGTTTGTTCATTGTCCTAAACAGTAGACGACTGTTGAAATAACATTTGATTTGAATTCTCGACTTCAGTCATGCCGCAATGCTAAAAAATACGTAAATCAAGACAGGAAACAACAGGTGAGTTGTTTTGATAACATACAGTATGAATAATTGGCCCAGCGATCTCGCGACTCCCAAACCATGCCGCGTTCAAAATTTATTCCCGCAATGAGTCGTTTACAATGAAAACTAGATGAAATCAATGGCATGCTGTGATCATGACCATTTTTATTTGTGAAACTGTGCGACATGACCACTTACTAGCTTAGTGCTCTCAAAAAAGACTCAGAATGTAGTTGTTGTACCTTAGCCTCATTTGGCTGAAATAAAAATTTCGCAGTGAACTGCAAAACAGTGTGATGCAAAAAGATATCACATTACTACACTATGTGGTAATGCTGCATAAAAAGCGCAGTGAGCTAGAAAACATAGTGGGGCAATACAAATATCACAGAAACATTCACAGAAAATGTCAACTATACACTCGTGGTCTCCGTGTGAATGACTAAACATTTTTGAAATGTGGGGAAAAAGCACTGCCACTGGAGCAGCTCGAACATAGATTGAGGAATGCATATATTGAACATACCAAATGCTGTACTTCTTGTAAAAGTAAATGCTAACTTAAACTTATAATATGTAGTAAATGCAAACAAAAAAGGTATAAAATAGACATGAACAGCAGCACGCAAACATATCAAAAACAGTAAACGAATAATGAATGATAAAACGTTGAAAGCATGGCGAAAAACAAACTAAACTATGTATATGTCTCCCGAATTGTATAAAATTGAACATAAACAGCAGCAACTAAACACATTGAAACCGACCAATCATTAATGAATGATGACAAGAAAAAACATTGAACACATGACGAAAAATTAAACTAAGCTACGTATCCCTTTCTTGCAGAAAGCCCTCAGCCATGGCTCGTGCCAAGGAATGGACCGCCTGCAGGACGCCCTCCTGCGCCGCTGCCGCCTTCTCCTGTGCTGCTGCCATACGCCGTGCTGCAGAAGCGATACGGGTAGTTGATGTTTTCATCTCCCGCAGCACCTGCGATGAATCATCGTGGTGTAAATGTTTAAGTGAGCTGCCAGTAAACCCTTAACAATCTCGTGGCACAAAGCTGCTGCTGCTGCCAAGAATCGCAACGGGCACAACAATTTCTCCTCAGTTGAAGATCAACTGGCCTGATGGCATCTTTTGAAAGTGTGAAGCTTCGTGTACAAGCTATTCCCTCCTCGTGCGGACCAACAAACATTTGTTGGAACTAGTCTTTATTCATCTCATCAAATGCATCTCTTACCATCAAACAGCCCTTTTTGGGGCTGACCAACCATTTGCCCGGCAGTTTATCATTGCACATATCCAATGCCGTGCACTCAATACAATGCATGGTTTTTATTTACAGCCCACGTTGTTTTTAGTAATCATAATACAGCACGGAGAATATTTACGCCCCTTATGTAAAATGTAAACAAAGGGTCTACTCACCTTGAGCACCTTGTCGCCCTGCAGCTGAAGGCTCCGGTCCTGAGCTCAATAAACACTAAGTTCTCAGATGCTTGCGTGTTACTGTGTCACTGCCATATGCAGCCGCTTCAGTGGCCTCCACCTCCATTTCCACCGCAGCAGTGGGAACATCCGCCTGCTGGAAAGTGTCGTAAGCATAATCTTTCAGAAAGTGGGTATTCGTTACTCTGGCTATCTTACAAGCTTACGTACTAAACATCTGAGGAAATGTTCTGCAGCTATTCAGCGGCCATTGATACCATGTATTACCATTTTAGTGCATGCACTTGCCCGCAGGCATTGCGTGTCCTATGATAAATAAATACCCCTTGTACTGCAAGGGTTGCAAACTGAGATTTAAGTTAATAAACCTACCCACTTTTGAATTCTTTCTCCTGCGCTATATTCCCGTTTAACAATGTTCCGGTAAAAGCACCCCTTCAGATATCAAACTCTGTCATGGCAGTGCTCCGGAACCCGTCATACTGCGGCGGCAGAGTGCTTACCTGTTGATAGGTTAGACCAGAGACGCCACTGAAGCGTGTCATCCCAGTCAACTGTAGAACCCGGCCGCGGAAGCCAGGCAGCCAACCCCCTCCAGTGCCCCTGAAAGTATACACCAATGTCAAAGAACAAATCACCAGCGCCATTCGACGGTCACTCACGTTTGTGCCTCTCTGATGCCGGCGGCGTCACGGCGGGCCTCGTGCACCGGCGTGCGCCACCAAGACTGCCACTCTGGCGCAGATTCTTCATGGTTCAGCGCATCGCTGAGCTCTTGCCACAGCCGCCGCCGGTCGGCGATGGTGACGCCGTGCCACAGCTCGATGGCTTTCGCCACGAGCTGGGGATGTTCGTCCATGAAGGCCAGCACCAGCGCGCGCTGAGCCTCGGAAACGCGGATGAGCCGCTGCTGCTGTTGGCTACTGAGGCCGTTGCCCTCCGCCATGATTGCGCTCGACTGAGCCAACAACTTCGAAAGTTGCGCCATTTAGGTTTGTATAGTGGTGGAGATATGGGAAGAGTAACTGCTTGAAACAGGGCGGTACGTGGGGACACTACTTACCGTCCTGCTAAATTTAGCGTTATTTCAAAACAATAACAAAAAATACGTTTGGATTGTGCTGTATTCCATACTCAACGTTTGAATACTAGTGCCAATACATTTTGATAGTGAGCAATAATAGTTAAACATCTTTCAACACGTTACAAACACTTTTTTCACTTTGCTACACGGTCCCAAGGCCGACGTCAAAATCATGACGCAAGCCTCCATTTGCCTCATTGGCTGTTCACTTCCCAACGTCCTCACGACTACTGCGGACCGCCCACTTTTTGACGTCACCGACAGAACGCCTCCATCCGGATTTGGTAATCGTATATAATTGCACCTCAGATGTCAGTGAGTAATAAATGAAAGTACTGACTCGACAAATATCCGCCAGGGAGCATGGGAGCGTTTCAACATGCGTCGCCGCTAGTAACTTTCTTCTCAGCATTGTTTAGTCCCTACAGATTGTGCCAGCTCCCGCCAACTTCACGGCTGTGACTCTCTTGCACATCCAGCAACTTATATAACGTTGAACATCTATCTACCTATCGAAACTGCAATGCTGAGCTGGAATGGTTTCGCTGCGATCCAGCTATGGTTTGGAGGCACATCTCGTGGCCTGTGGCCTTGTAAACTTGTGAATAACGTCGGCGAACTAGGAGAATCTGTGAGAAATAAATACAGCAAGCCTAGCAGCACTCACCGGGTGAGAACTTCGTAGTATAAGGGTCTTTCAAAGTGAACGGCGTCTCACTGGCCGAAATAAGCATTACTAGCTCCGTCGTTCTGTTTCGCGATGTTTTCATCACCACAGGTTCGTCTGCTTGTTTTTAAAACCATTTCGTTCGATATCAAGCTTAGCGGGACCATTTTTGTGTAATTGTCTGTTCCGTGTACTCCTCATCAGTTAAGAATTGATGCATTCGCTAGGCCTACTCTCTTCGCTAACCCGGGGTCAGCCATCTTTATTTCCGTGGGGAAAAACCCGTTTATCCGTGGCAAAAGGAGCAACGTTTTTTTTTTTTAATTTAGAGACGAACAATGGGGACATCGCCCTTTTTCCCTAAATGGAGAAAACGTCACTCAATTTTTTAAGAGTGCTTTGCTCTTCGTGTGCAGACGTATTTGTCCCTTCAACCTGGTTATCTGTAATAGAAGTCTTCGTATATGATATTTGTGCGGAAACGTGACCCTGTTTTTAAAAGAACCTAAGAACGTCTGCGAAACGTGAGAGCAGGTTGAAATCGACACATCAGCAAGATAATTAATTCAGTTGATCAGCTTCTGTTTTCCACTGAGTTAGACTTGGCTGCGCTTCACAGAATCCTTCAACCGGGCCAATAAAAGCGTTAACGAGCTCATCAAGGCTAACGAAGCACTGCAGCCCAAATGACGGATTACGATGTGCTGACGGACCTTGGACTCTGTGCGAGAGTACCATGACCAAATTGTGGGGAGTGTCCGTATTCTAAAACATCACATCGAGGAGCTAGCCGTCTGAACTCCCGGGCCAGCGAGGTTCAACGGTGAGTTGCCAGCCGACTCTTCTCTGCTGCGTCAAGCAGCCCCGTCATATAATTCCGGTGGCACCAATGCAAGGCTATCTATACTGGACAAAACGTTGAAAGCATGGCGAAAAGTAAACTAAACATTTTATATGTCTCTGAAGCGTATAAAATTAGTTGAATCCTTGAATACACTCTTGATTTTCTTGAAATAAGAATTGAACACCCCTATCACAAGACAATCAGGCGGTGATTCGCCAACAGTTGTGTAAAGGTGGAGCATCGAAGAAATAAAAAGCGGTCCCGATATTCCGCCAAGCGTTCTGAACTGGGCTTAAGTTAAGCACCATCGCCTGTGCCAAATTCTGTAGTGTCGCCCTGCAGACGATTCATTTCCGATGTTTTTTTGCTTATAATTTGTGTGTCTGTAACTACGTAATATATTCTGTGCAGTCTGTAAATGTAAGGTACTTCATCTTTACTAAAACTTCTACGATGTTCACTTCCTCTTCTTCCTCTTCAAGTGACTTGCAAGTGAATCGCCACCTATATAGCAGCAGTGCGTTACTTCCTCCCACTTTGGCTGGTGTGTCTCGGGCGCCAACTGAGGAGAGTTGGTTTCACAACATCGACGGAACCTGAATTTTACTGGCGCAATCGGACAGGTTTGGCTTGCAATATCGAATTGGAAGCAAAATTGGGCTGACACTACTGATTAAGAAAGTACAGATGAAAATGCCGATTTTAAATCAGTAGCGTACCACCGGACACTGCAGCAAACCAAACGACAACCATTTAGTTCGTGCCTACTTGATTGCTACGAGCAGTATTGTAGGAAATTGCATATCGTAATACAAGAAACAAAAAAGTATTATTATCAGAATGAAATCAATCGTGCAAGATGAGACGTAAAACAGCAATGGTGTCTGATTATATATGTTCTTAATAAAACCTTTAGTCCACTTATAGCCACCATTATTCATGATGGTTCGGTGGTGTCAAACCCACTAGACAATGGCAGCACCTTTAGTGACTACTTCTTCTCCCCTATCTCTGTTCCACCCAGTGTGCATGACTGTCACAAACGACTGCAATTTTCATTTCGCCCGTGGGCCGTCGTCCAAGGAAGGGCGCTTTTGTGTTGGGAAGACGACATCCGGCGACTAACGAAGCAGCAGCGGCGCCGCCGCGTCTTTCCTACACCTGTACCGAAAGGAGAGACATGTGTTCGAGGAAAAAGAAAGAACCCCGAATGGGGACGGGACGTCCCGAAAACTCTTTTTGACTCCTTCGAAATCGGCTGTGGACGTGCAACCAGCATGAAGTGCGGTCGTCGGTGTCGCGAGTCTCGCGTAGGCGATGAGCATGTAGTGGCCCGCGCGCCGTACTGAGACGGCTGCATTACCGGGCACCCGCGTCGTCTATATACTAAGCTGGTGAGAGCTTCAGCGGCACCCCGTCAACTCCCCAACGTGTACCAAGAGCTGGCCTGGTCTGTATGGAACTTTTTATTGTGATTTTTTCCACTGTCATTTTGTTCTATATACCCAGCTTTTTATTAAGCGTAGTTGTGTGCGCTGCGACGCACGTAGACGTTCAGAAGCGCGCGCATGATCGTTGTTCCGTATTATTTCCTTGTGGCTCTTTTCGATTTCCATCGTGTTGTTATTTTAGTAACATTCCGAATTGTGGTTACTTGTACCTTCTCTAGCGTTCTTTTAGAAAATAGTTTGAATCTGTTTTTTTTTTTCATTCGCGTAATAGTGTGTTTTCTTCAGTTAATTTCGTAATTTGCTCGCCATTGCTTTTGTTTTAATTAAATGCTTTTTTTTGTTTAAGGAATTGTCCGTGTCTGCTCAAAGAGTACGTCAGTCAGGCTCATACATCACCACAAATGCAACCCCACATGGGTCGACCGACCTGCAAAAAAATGCCAGATGTTCCACTTCGACGCCTTTCAGGCGTCGCAAGTCGAAGCGTAAAGTGGAAGCCTGCGAGTCAGCTGCACGACGATGTTGGATCGGCGGGGCCTCACCCGAAGTGTTTGACATTATCAAGCGTCCACGAAAGAATTGACCGACCGCGTGGTGATGTCTGGAAGACGGAGGCAACTCTGAGGGTGGAGTATGTAGCCGTCCTGGTATTGATTTGTTGGTCAGCAACTGTTGGTAGCAATGACATGGAGTTTGACAGGCTTATTGAACAGGGCAAAGCCTTTAGTTTTGTACGTAAGGAGTTATATTATTTGGCGAAAAAGAACGACAAAGACTTAAAGAGGAGCGCGATGCCGAACGCCATGGCGCAAACAACATGTGGAATTTGTTATGGAAACGACGAGTAAGGATTCCAGGCTCAGAATCCAGAAGGAGAAAGAGCGCTTGGGACTCTGTGTGACGCGGTCGGGTCTCAGCTTAGCCGCTAGAACGCCCCTTAGCGTGACTGACCTTGGCCCGAACAAGCAGTCGCACCAGGATCATGTTCACCTATTGCGCCAGAAATTTCAAAGTGGACGGCGCATGCTTTAGGCTTGGATGCAAGGCACGAAAGGGGCAAAGAGCCCGTAGGTGCCGAACTGCTGAGAGCCGACCAAAGTAACAGTACTGTTGAGGCGAACATCAGAGTCGCGTGTGAATCTAATGAGTTAGCTGCTGGAAGTCCAGTTGTGGCCACAAAGGCCGCTGAAGGCAGCAGTGATGGCGGCGAGGTGCTTTGCATGTAGAGCGTTGTTGATAAAGGAATACCATTTGTAATTGACTTGGCACAGTTACCCTGTATGTGCGTCGCCATGGCAGCAAACTGCGAAGCTCGCAATACCTTCGGGCCGGCAGGCGAGGACACCTGTACAGACAGCGGGACACAATCGTGTGCTGATGCACGCTGTGAGCTGGGCACACTCTAAGCCAAAAGAGAGCAAAGGGTGTATAGGGGTCGCTCCTTTCAGGGAGCAATTGCATTGCCACTTCCATTATCCCCAAAAAAGGAGTAACTGCAGAGAGACGAACCGCTGCTCTCCTTTCCGTTCCTCCTTCGGAGGATGAACAGTTACTCCCTCCAGTTGCTCCCTGCGGACCAACAGTTACTCCCATCATTTGCTCCCTGCGGACCAACCATTACTCCCAACAGTTGCTCCCCTACGACCAACGGTTAGTCTTAACCGTTCCTCCCCCATGTTCGCAGTTACTCTCCGAGGACCAACTGCACATGCTTCCAGTTACTCCTTGTGGAAATAATTATTTATCTCGAGTATGCTTGTCACACGCTTAACACATAGCGAGAGCGCCTTGGAAGAGCCCTTCTTGGGTGCTTCTAACACAAAAGTGGACAATATTGAAAGAAAAAGACATGCTTTATTGTTTTTCTTTTTTTAGGCGACGTGAGAGCACACCTAGAAGTAGACTTCGCCACACCACAGCCAGCACTAACCAGGCGCCATAATACATCAAAGATTTTCTGAGTCGTCCGGGGAAAAACAATCTTGAATTTCTATCATATAGGGAAGTCTGTCTCATCATTGGAGAGAGAAGGACAACTTCTCCACTTGTGAAGGACTCGAGTTTCGCAGGATTGGTGTGTCTATCAGGCTAGCGCAGCAGAATGTCACCGCAGGCATATGTGAAGCATCTCATTGCTGCAATAAAAAATCGAAGTGTGAGGTTTAACATGCCAAAATCAATACATAACAATGAGTCACACACACTGCAGTAGCGTTTGCATTCTAGGATGTCTAATGCAAAACTAAATACGAAAAAAATTGGTAGGACCGGCCAAACGTTACTCGGCAAGCCATATAAATCTGGTGTGGTAGACGCTCTTCACATGATGTCTCAGATTACAATAACCTGGAAGAAAATGTGCAGCACCTCAAGAAGCCATTATATTTGTAGCTACTCTAAGGTTACTCTACCAGCGGAATGCGAATTCTTGGCCACGGAGCAAGAAAACTTGCTCCCGCTCGACGAGTGTAATTCACTATAAGCCTAAAGGAAATCTTTCGGCTGCACTACACTGGCCCTCACGCTTGTTCGAAAACTCATCAATGGTACCACGTCACGCCACGTGACCGGAACTAGGCACGCGGCTTAGCGCGACGATAAATTGGGGTGGAAACTGCCAATACCTCTCATGTAATCGTTCTCGGCAGTGGCAGCGCCGATTTTACCACTGGTGGTTGCCGGGCATCTTACTATAAATAAATAAGGAACAGAAAATGTCTCACGACGTCACCGGTGACGTGCAGAAATAGAGGGAAAGGACAAAAAAATCGAGAGCGGGAGGTTTACCGCCGAAGCCCTCCTTTCCCATTTCGCATGCAAACGGAATACGCTTGTGCTTTCTTTCGGGTTCACTGGGGTTAGACGCTGCGCCGTGCTCTCTAACGGGCTGCAGAAATTGGGCGTCTTTTCTTTCCTCTAATCACAACCACCACCACCAGGTCCACTGGCCGCTTGGGGGATGCGGCCATTCTTAAATTTTTCTTAATCATCTTTTTAATTTTGATTTTGTTCGTGTTTTCTGAACAGGCGAAAGTTTAGCTGACCGATATCTCAGTAGGGCGGAACTCGATTGGCAGAAATAAAATTCATTTTTTATTCCACGTTTTGTATAATAAAAAAACAACCATACGCGTAGTGTGAAAGTGTCAATCTATATAAGCAGCTTTAACGTACAACTGACATACGGACATAATTGAAAACATTGAACCGAGAATATCAAATCAATGCGAAAATTATCAATGATCTCGAGTAGGTCACGTTGTATTTGGCTCAATCATGTTTGTTATGACGACGGGCATAGTTTTCTTACAGAATTTGAATACCAAATGAGATTGAAGTGCAGATGCACGGGCAGACTTGAAGTGTTCAGAAGTTTTCCGAGAAACAACGGCGCTGGAAACAGTGTTTCGGCAAGACGACTTGTCTTCATCAGGGCAACAGCATTGCCTTGACAAAGAGAAGTTAACTTTTGAAAACGTTAGCTTCATTGACATTCTCTGTAATAATTTTTAGAAGCATTTAGTCCATCACGTGTACTTGAGTGGCACTATTAGAAGTAAAGACTCGCCAATTTTGAAACCACGGCTGCAAGAATTTCTTGAGCAGGAAGCAATTAACCTATAATTACCTGACATAATTTGAACTATGTACACACCGAAAGTGAAAGAAACTAAAACCATGTAGCTGAGCCAACTCGAGCTCAAGCATTTTAATAAACGTGTTTTTCCGACCGGAGCTTGGCTGCCGTCTTCACCAATTAGTCAAGCGACACTGCATTTCTGTCAGTCTAGTCAGGCTTGCAACGAACTGGGTTTAATCATACGTACTCGTTCAAAATCAATACCTGCTCAAATAATGGGTTCAAGTTCTTGTGCTCACCCGTTGCTTTTAGGGAGCGCTGAAGAACCTTCGCGGAACTAGAAATTCCCGGATTAGCACAACACAGAGCCGCGCAAAACATGTGCACGTTGCCCGATTAAGCCATCTTCGACGAATGCACGGATGACTTGTCCGGCATAGCTCACTGCGGCTTTGGGTCTCTGCCCAACACAACTTGCTGTGTTTATATTTCTCGTAGTTGACACGCCAACCAAGCGAGATTACTGGGCACGACCGATCCCACTTCTAATATTGCTGAGCCAGGGGCGAGAAGGAGCGGAGGCAAGCGCTACGAACTCAAGTCAATCTCTTCGCGCACTTTGCCTGATTTGAAATTCACGAAATAAGGAATTAAAAGACATATAAACAAAAAAATAAGTTCTTTGCGGAGGTATCAATTTTTTTTTATTTGTAAACACTTGTGAAAGTCCATAAATACGAGCGTTCACATCAACCTCACTCCATTCAACCGGATCTGAGGATGCCCGGCAACCGCTACGAGCGTGCATGTTCCTTGAAACCAAAACCAGCGCTGAGTTTCCGAGGCCTGGCGATAACGCAAGAAAAGCGCATACGATGTATACCCAAAAAGACGCCCGGCCCAAGTACGCCTTTTTTATATAGTGTGGCAACTTGAGCAGGTTGATAAATATGCATAACTTCGAATGGGCACACAGATTCAAAAGTTCTCGGCACAGGCCCAAGGTCACTGGCCAACCTGGCAGACGTTTGGCCTAGGTCGGCTACCGATGTCTGCCCACGTATGGGGATTGACATTGGTTTCACGTTGGCCAATGTTATGACCACCGACGTACGGCCGACCTGGCCGAGTGCCTGCCTCTGCAGGGCCACGTTCGGCCCAGTAAAATTAAGACGTGGCCAACTGGAAGCAACCAGAACGTAGCCGGGAAGGGGAGGGGGTTTCTAACCCTTTCCTGCCATTGAAGGGTCACACCAGTGCCAGCCAGTGCAGGTGTTTGCTTGGCCCAGCAGTCAGCCTAATTTTAGAGACCAGATCCTTTTACGAGCATACGTACGGGGGGGGGGGGGGGGGGTGTCAAAGCTTCCAAGCCACGCTTCCACAGGAATACATGGGATAGTGGCCTGGAAACTTTTGACCCCCCTGTACTTACCAGCACATGCAACAAGGGGGACCCTGTTTTGAACACACAAGTACAGAATGCTGCAAACGATCATCGATTTTGGCCAAATCTGAGCACAGGGGCCTACAACATTTCCGCCTCCATCAGAAATGCAGCCGACGCAGCCGGGATTCGATCCCGCGACCTGCGGGTCAACAGCCAAGTACCTTAGCCACTAGATCATCGCGGCGGGGCATCCATCGACACCTGCTTAACGGTTGCGAAAAGACATGTTGGTTATAAATGTTGACTGCCATATATTAGTTTCAAATATATCCTTGCAGTTTTCCACCATCCACTTTTTTTTCTCTTTTTTTTTTCAGCTGTGCAAATAACCGCATACATGCAGCCTACTGCTATGGCCGCGCTTTTCACAAAAACCTTGGTGACCTTGGCGGAGCCAACGTTTAAAGTACACGTGGGCGGAGCCACATAGTTCTACAGGGAAGCTCAATAGCATCGTGACAGCGTTAGCAAAGAAGGGAAACTGATGAAAAAAAAAAGAAAACAACAGACGAAAGAAATAACGCCGCGGGTGAAAGGCGGAAAAATGACACTTTTTTTTTCTTTGGTTCGAACAGTCGACGTTGAACACGGACGGCAAAGAATGAACCGCAATTAATTGGGGGAGAGGAGAGCAGTGATACAGCGATGGGGGCACAGACCGGCCCTGTCGCCCCCTTGCCCCCCTCGGAACCGCTACTGGGCATGGCACAGCACCTTTGAGTGAGTGTAGAAGCAGTGTAAAAGAGAAAAGGTTGAAGAAGGAACAAATAAGAGGTTGTAGCCGGAGGTCTCTCCATTGATCTACTTGCTTCACGTGAAATTAAGCGAAAACTTTCCCTTGATGTTGACAAATTTCCCGTTTACCCTTAGTACAACAAAAATGCTCTAGATATATGGAAATTTACCTGGAGTTGGCAGCACTGCAAGAAACTATAGGGCACATCGAAATGCTGTAGCAATTCCACTTTCTCGTGGAATAGAGCCCCGAGAAACGAAAAGGTGACAAATAATGTAACGAACACAACAAGCAGTACGCTACACGTGGTGAATCAAATATTTATTTCTAATTTTTGAATTCTCATGAAGCCCCGTAGGGCCTGCCAAAAAATGCCATAGGCTGCGGTATTTCACGTAGTCCCGGCGGGGTAGCGGGAAGGTGCTCAACAAACAATGGGCCCCCTCCCAGTTTAGACTGTATTCAGAAATAGTGGTTAACGATTGAGAGTACTTCGTACTCTACTATGGGAGAGCAGAGAGCCGTCCCGTAAGCCTCACAAACAATGATGCCGTATTGAACAAAATACCACCATGAATAAGTTCACGGCGGTTGGGGGGGGGGGGATGGAAAAAGTGGGTAACGATTTAGAGTACAGAGTACTCTACTATGGGAGAGCTTAAAGCCGTCCCGCGACTGTCAAAGCCGTGCATATTTACGACGTGATGTTCACGGCGGTTAGACAGTGGGAAAAGGTGCAGGGAGTCTGCGCTAAGCTGAAGAATCAACGCTTACGACCGATGTGTCATTCAAACATAGCCTGCCTTATGACTCAAGTAAAACAACAGATGTTTTTCAAAATAACTTTGCACAAACTTAGAGAAAGTGACGTTTTTGTGCAAATCTCTGATTTTCATTTTCATTTCCTGACTATCTCTATATAGAAAGTCAGGCAATAATGTTTATTCTAAGAAACAATGGCCTTAGTAGTGCCGTAAGTTTCTAGCAACGAACGCTGAGCGAGAGACAGATGATTGTTGGTGGTTTCGTCGGCTGTTTTTTTTTATCTCTTCTTTTTTCTGTTTCATTGCATTGCTTTATCTATCACTTTCACGTTCTTTCTATTTCTTTCTCTCTGTTTCACTTTCGCGCTTCTTCCTCGTTTCTCTCTTTATTAAATGCGAAGCATTTGTTACTGAACTTCAGCGACTTTGAGCATATCTATCTATATTTAGCCGCCTACGACTTTTAGCTCTCCTGGCCGTTTCAATAATAGTATCGATACCAAACTTGGTATGGCATCACAATACCATATGAGCAACATATATGACTAGTTATAACGTGAAAATCATGACATGTATGCCATGAATGTCATGATTTACATTGCACAGTCCTGCAGCTCTTGAGGTGGTTTCGTGAACATGGCATGTTGCAAAACTGGTATGGTATGGCATGATTGCATGGCGAACACAAGTAAGAGACCCTAACATAGAAATCATAACATGCGTGTCATGTAACAACATGACAACATGCCCCACTCATGATGCGCTCGCGGCCGTTACGCTAGCGTGACATATACGAAATGGGGTAGTACAGTACGTGAACAGACGACGAAAGTAGGGAACTGGTGCAAACATGATAATCGTGAGATGAGTGTCCCGTAACAACATGACTCCATGCTACGCTCATGATGCGCTGGTGGCCATTTCGCTAGCTTCACTTATACCTAATTCGGTATTACGGGACGAGAATGGATGACGAAGGTATGATGCTGGTGCAAATATGATAAACTTGAGATGCTTGTCATGAAACAACATGGCTCTATGCTATACTCATGATGCGCTCGCGGCCGTTTCACCAGCTTCACGAACCAAACTCGGTATTACGTGACGCGAACAGACGACATAGGTAAATGACACATCCAAACATGATAATCACCACATGCGTGTCATGTACCAACATGACTACATGCCACACTAATGATGCGCTCACGGCTGTTTCGCTAGCTTCACATATGCCAAATTTGGCACTACATGACGCCAAGGGATTACGAAGGTATGTGACTGGTGCAAACATGATAATCATGCGATGCGTGTCAAGTGAAAACATGACTACATGTCCCAGTAAAGGCGTCAATACATTTCGACGTGACGCGGTGCACGTGTTCACCGGCGTTCATTTTGTCGCGTCACGCCGGCGTTGCCACGCCAGGCGCCGGTCCTGCCATATACTCGCAGGCGCCCGCCGCACTGCGTTGCTTTGGCGCATGCGCGTTTCAGCGCGTCCAACTTCCCTCCGTCACGAAAAGAGGGAGACGCAGTGTTGTCTGGGTAACGCATCAGCACGAAATGCAGCTTGTCGCATTCCGCGCCGGTTGCCGTTTGGCGGCGCTGACGGACGCTGGTCGCGCCGTTCGCACATGGCGTGACACTATAAAGAGCAAACCTCATAAGCGCGAAAATTCACGCCACAGCGACGAGTGATGCCATGAGCGACGAAACAGGGCGTTCGCGCGACGTGTCGCGTGCTCGTTTTCGCGCGATCACTCGGTTCTCCATAATTGGAAACCGTCGCTCATCGCCCGGAAGTGAGGGGCTCAAGCAGCCAATAGCGAAAAACCGGAAAAGACAAAGACTGCATAGATGCACGTGACCCTGCCCGAGTCACGTATGCTCAACAAGAAATAACGCAATGTTTACGCATGTGCTTATAAAAAAAAGTGCTGCAAGGCATTCATAAACAATTTCCATTCCATTACACAACAATATATCTTATTTTTAAATTGCATACCGCTCACTGCGTGGTTTTTTTTGGTGCGAGTAGACCGCCTCATGCCAGCAAGGGTGGAGTTCGCTCGCCGAAGCCGTCGCGTGAATGAGGTTTGCCTGCGCTAGCGACTGATCGCACGAAGACGATCTACGTTGCATCGCTCGTCGCTGTCGCGTGCATTTTCACGCTTATGAGGTTTGGGCTTAAAATGCTCGTGTTTTGCTAACATAGCGTAGCTATGCCCAGCTTGTGCCCATGTCCACGCTACATTGGACGATAGTCATAGCACGAGAACAGAACGACGACACAGAGACAAGGAGGACACGCCGGACACTTTGTGTCTCTGTGTCGTCGTTCTGTTCTGCTGCTATAACTATCGTTCTGTCGTACCAACTAGCCCAAGCTGCCACACTTCTAAGCTACATATGAGTATTTTGGGCCCTTCATGCTGCGCTCGCGGTGTTTTGCTAGCTCCACATATACCAAATTCGGTGTTACGTGACGTCAATGCACCACGGCCGGACGCATGGACGAATGTACGAATAGACGGACGCACAGACGGACAGATGAACGGACGCACAAATGAATAGAAGCATGTGACTGGATGGAAGCATATGACAGGTACAAATATGATAATCCTGACACGCGTGTCATGTAAGAACATGACAACATACCACGCTCATAGCTTGCTCGTGGGCGTTTCGCTAGCTCCACATATACTAAATTTGGTATCACATGACGTGAATAGATGGCGAAGGTAAACGACACATCCAAACATGACAATCATGACACGGAAGTCTTGTACGGCATCATTTACCTCGACCTCGTAACGCTGTGCTGATTTTAAAGTGACATACCAACTTTTCTCATTCGTTCTTCGCATATCATCGATTTCGACTGCACGTGGAATCTGCCGTTTTTTGTTTCACTGTCTCTCTCTCTCTCTCTCTCTCTCTCTCTCTCTATATATATATATATATATATATATATATATATATATATATATATATATATATATATATATATATATATATATATATATATATATATATATATATATATATATATATATATATGTGTGTGTGTGTGTGTGTGTGTGTGTGTGTGTGTGTGTGTGTGTGTGTGTGTGTGTGTGTGTTTGTGTGTGTGTGTGTGTTCATGACATAAGCACCTAACGTCATTCGAAGCGAATGACATTACTCGTGCTATCTCACGCCGGGCGAATCGACGCGAAGGGAGAGCGCGTGCCGACCGAGTCACGGCGTTGCACGTGCTGGACGTAACTGTACCAGGTGCTAGTTCGGTGACGTTGTGTAAGGTGGACGCCGTTCATAATGACGTAGCGCGAACCTCACGTGGAAACAACTCGCCTGCTCAAAAAAGGAAAGAATCAAAAGAACTGAAAGGCAGCCACAAATGTCAATCTTTAGGGATATGCATGAAGGGCTATTACAGTCTGACTACAATTTAGGCACTCTACATTATCATCCATACTTGGTCGAAGTAGCCGTCCTTTGAAAGCATCGAGAGTCGTGCATCATTGCACATCGACTGCACAATCCCTTCAGTGATGAATCATCATCTCTTCGCGAGGAATGTTGTGTGCACAACGAGACTTGCTCAGGGGAGGATCTATAGCTATTCATTTAAGGGGGCGGTGGGGTGATAGCGTGAAGTAACACCAGAGAGGGGGGCGTAGTCATGTCTTTTTTTACTAGCAAAAAAAAACACCTCCAAATGATAAATACTGCTACCTGCTACTGTGTGCTCACAGTCGTCGCACTCATTTGTCCTAATTGGTGATGGGAGGTGGACTACAAGCACTGAAGTGAGGGGGGGGGGGGGGCGATCGGCACTACCTCCCAACCTCTGGATCCGCGACTGGATGTGCTGCGTCATTCACATAGGTCATATCACTAGATAAATCGGTCTTAATTCTTCTCTATATATAGCAGAGTCAAAGGCCCGTAATGCCCTGAAGATCTCCAGCGCTACACGACACCCTGGTGCAGTGTAGTGCACTAAGGGTCGGTTGTGTCGCTCTGCAGTAAAGCATCTTCTGAACTGACCGAAATCGAGAAGAGACTGTGGTGATAGTTCAACATTGTTCAGGGTACCACGTGTGTGAGCAAACGGCCTGGATTGGATCCTCACTCGGTCCGGGATATTTCTATTAATTATTCCAATTACATCTTCCTCGATTTTGCGGTCCCGCACAAGATGATTTTTCGCTCAAAACCAATGAGGCCGACGCCGAAATTTTTGCGAAAGAAGCTATTGAACGCTATCGCGTTAAAATATACACAACATTTATGGATTGAACACACTCCGGAGGATGCTTTCCCGCTATGTTCACTCAGATTACCGTATGTCATCAATGTAGTCGTGGAGTCATTTGGGGGCTCAGCCTCATCCCATATGTACAGGGTGGCCCGTCCGCCTCAATAGACCAGTGCCTGAGGTGCTCGGCTGCTGACCCGAAGGTTGCGGGTTCGATCTCGACCGCGGCGGTCGCACTTCGATGGAGGTGAAGTTCTAGATGCCCGTGTACTGCGCGATGTCAGCGCACCTTAAAGAACACCAGCTGTTCAAAGTTTCAGGAGCCCTCCCCTACGGCGTCTCTCCTAATCACATATTGGTTTTAAGACGTAAAACCCCAAACACTATTATTATTCTTGCAAACAGGGTGCCCTAGAAATTTTAGCTAGAGTTTAAAAATATGCCGACACACACACTGACGACGCGAACAAACGCGAGTTGCTGATCGACTGCTACCTGGAGTGAATCAGACTATTTTTCGTGCGTTCTCATGATTATTTACTTCATTATACCACATTAAAACCTAACTTTCGGGGCGACAAAGAAGGGCCAAACATTAAAATGAAATAGTTGTAGATCGGTTTCTATAACGTCTAATTGGACAGCCTCAAATTTATTATCTGCTAATTATTACTGCTTACCTGCTAAGTGCACGCGTCAGTGAAATAAAAAAAACACGTGAGAAACCTGGTCGAGAACCAGTGCGCACGGTGATTCTACATGTGCACACATAAAAGCACGTACATGAAAATTCTGGGCCCACCCAACACCACCTAGAACTAGAGAAGGCCTGTGCAGGGCTGCGTGACGTCACCGCAGTGAGATCGGCCTAAAAGTCGGCTTCACCCAATGCTACGCTTTTTCTTTCCGAAGTGGCATTTTCCCTACATTATTATTATTATTTTCGCGGTTTTGGAGTGCACAGAATATTTGCATTAAGGAATATTTTCAGTATGTTTTAACTAAACGCTGGCTTGAAATAATTCATCAGGCACTCGTGAAATTTTTAACAGCATGCACAGCCATTTCGTGCAGTTTAAAAGAGGCTTAAATTTTCGTTGTGAGACATATTTATTCGTGATACATCATAATCCAAACAGGCAGAACAATTCATAAGAAAGAAGATTATGCTTGAAGAGTACTGAGCTTCCGCTTCGCAGCCTTGCTTTCAGTTCCTTTATTTTCAACTTTGTTCCGCTTTGCAGCCTTGCTTTCATTCAGCTTGTTATTTTGAACTTTGCACAAATTATTCAGCAGCGTATTGGCAGCAGCACTGAGAACATAGTTTAAGACAAGTTCAGGTGAGTGGCCACCATCGCAGAAATCCAAGTCTTCATTGCACTCAACAAGAGAAGTTGCGAGGCTTACAAGAACTTCTTTTTGTTTGGCGCAAGCAAAAAATTGTGATGCGTACTTCGGACTTCTCAGCTTGTCAAGCACAATTTCCATTGTGAGCACGGCATTCACAACTACCGCTTGTGGAAATTTCAGTCCACCACGCGTTGCATTAGCTATCAGCACATCATCATCCAGTTCAATGGTCCGATTCTCAACAGTCAATTTTTCATGGCAGGAAGAGCAGGCAAGTTTCCTAACTGCAGCATATGCACAATATCCTGCTACATATGTAATAGCTGGTAGCATTTTCTCCTTCTCCTTCACATCATCATCCATCACTGCAACATCAAACTGCTTAACAAGGAATTTCAAATCAGTGGTAGGAATGCAAGGTGCAATGGTATCCAAGTTGGGAAGATCAAGTAGCTTCTGAAGTCTCAGCTTCTGCTCGGATTCATAAATCTGACGTATCGAAACGTGGTATTGGGCACCAGACAGCTGCCTGTACCTGCCAAACCTGTCTTCCAAACTGTCGGTTTGAAATTTCCCTAGCAAAACGTATTTGAACCGAAGTTCTTCAATGCAATACGTTGACACCTCAACAAGGGCATGTGAGGTATGTCGCAGTGCCATGTGCGTTTCGCGAGTTAACTGGCCAGCATCATGCTTCAAGCTCTGCCAGTGGTCCAACCAATCCACAATCTTGTTTAGAAACTCAATTTGGTGGCATTGCAGTGCACTTATCGGTTCTTGAAATGGGTCTCGGAGACGCTGACCTTTGAATGGGGTCTTGACATTCACCACATTCCACCATGTCAAAACAATGTTAATAAGTTCCAATGTACCAGCTTTATGCTCAAGTGCGACTTTGGTGCTTCTTAGTGCTGCAGCAGTTGAACTGTTGAAGATCCTCAGTGCGAGCTTTACATTTTGTCGCTCTAGATTGGATGGATTCAGCGACTTGAAGGACAAAGTTGGAGCTAGTCGCAAAAGCTCATTTTTTTCTCCTTCATGCAACTTGCATAGTGTGTTAAACGAGGCTGTCAGGACAGATGGGTTTTCCGAGAGGGCACTGAAGTCGGGAAAGAAGATGCACCTTCCACAATTACGCTGATTCAGCCAGTTATTTCGGATACATTTTAATATATGCACTGCATCCAGAATAAAAAACAAGGGTCTTGATGAGTCTGACGGGTGCCTGTATACAATGCTCACTTTGGGAGGATCAGCAAAAAATGACATAGCCTTTCGGTTGATCGAGTTGTTGTCAGACACCACTGCAACTACTCGTATTCCAATGTCTTCTAGGTGCCTGATCAGCAGATCAAGAAATTCATGTAGCTGTTTCGCTTCTATTTGTGCTACTGGAAGTATATGCACAACATCCTTGTTTGATGATAACAAGCTTTGTATCATAAAGACGTATGCTGTCTTTGCCGCATTTTCATTGTTTGTCGCTGCACCAGTGACATAACCACCCTTGTACTGAAAGGATGCCTGCAGGTGGATCTCGTCCATCATAAGCGTCACAAAGCGCTCACGGTCTTTTAGTGTTGATGCCAGTCTCCTTGCATAAGAAAGGAATGAATCCTCTTGTTGCTCTCTGGATGGGCTAGCACGGTAAGAGGCACAAATGCGTCTTATTGTCTGTGGATGTGGGAGCTTTAATTTTGCTGTACTCCTGATGAATCTGTATGCGTGCGGCGATATTGTGTACACAAGGCTGCAGAACACCAGAAAGTCAGCTGGGTAAGTCGACGCCTTAGTGAGGAGAACTTGAAGTTGCTGTGTCACAAATTTGACGACTTGCACTTGCCACTCATGCAGGAGAGCTGAAGATGACAGTTGCTCCAGGAGTGCCACGACACGCTTCAGCAGAATCTCTAGTTGGAGTTCATTATTTGTGGAATCCTTCGTGACGTCTTCCACATCGCACAGAACTTTGTGAAGCACTCTCAAGTCAGAAATTGTCATAGGAAGCACAGAGGAACCTAGGTTTTGTAACCTCATTTCACCAACATACACTGCCAAAGAAAGGTCGGATGCCACTGTCACTGCACGATGCACAACTGGGGCACCTTGGTCGCTGAAGTTGAGGAAAAGTACTTGTTGCTGGGTGACCACCTTGGTCCAGAAGTCAGTAAGAGAGAGGTCACCTACTGCTGTCAATAGGTCTTCGAAAGTGGCGATGGCATTCTTCTTTTCTTCCGCTTCGTGAGACTGCTCTGATAACCGTATTGCTTCCTGCAACGCTTCTGCGTCCACACGAGCGCGCTTTTCTTCTGGGCTCTCGCGTGCAGAAGTTTCTTGGCGGGACAAGTAAGCAGGGCAATTAGGGAAAACGCTTGGAATTGCAGAAGGCTTCAAGCGCCTCAGCTTGAGGGGTACTTCAATTACTTTCCCAGTCATGCTGTCAGTGTAGCTGGTGGAGTCTATGAAGTCACTTTCAAGAAAATGGTGCTCACAGACCTGGAACATAAGCACAAACAACGAAGTATAAGATGAAAGCGACAGAATTATACATAACAGTTTTACAGAATTATATGATCCCAGTGCGCCGTTTGTAAAGATTAAGACAAATTCTTTCGCTTTATTTATCTGCTTCTGTACGGCAACCACGACCACGCAGTCAACAAGAATGACGTCTCGCTTAGCGAACCTTGCTTTGAGACGGTAAACCACGAGCCATCGTTTGTTTGGCGCTCAAGTAGTGGCGGACGCCCCACATGTAAAGTAACTACGCCGTCTACATCGTATGTTCGACGCAGGCAGTTTTACTCGCGAATACATTGCGCTAAATCAATTTCTGATTAGGCAGAACCGTACATGAGCAACCTGAGGCGTAAACATGGCACTATACACTTTACGGCACGAACATGGAACAATATTACACTGAAACACACCATTTGCTCAGTTGTCAATCCTTAAGGTGCATAGCGCGTCGTAACGGTTGCATGCGTCACGCAATTAACTAGACTCTGTTCCCACGAGAAGCACGACTGCCGGAAAACAAACGGGAACATGTGCTTACCACAGTGTACTTCGTAGGTGTGAAGTTTTCCCGCCGCACAGCCTTCGTCCACGCTGCATTTTGGGCGGGGTCCAACGGAAACCTGTACACGCGTGCTCGCGGTCCATTAGCGTAGTTCGATCGACAGTTCGGTGCACAGCAGCACCCAGGCATTTTCGCCAGCACACCAGCAAAAGTTCATGCAGCACGCCTGAGCAACTGAGTACAAAGAAAATGCACGCCAACAAGCTGCAGCACTGGAAATAGTGTCAGCGTTGCCAGATGCTTAGGCTGATACCGCTAGCATTGGTGCTGTTATGTATTCAAGCCTGCAGTATATCACAATTTTTATAACCAGTACTGCGCCGCATGAATAAACCATGATGTAAATGAAAACACATATAAATTTTCCTTATTTTCTGCATAAAAAAACACCTTGCGGCTGCCACATTCAATAAACAGTTTTCTACCCACAACGCGCATGCTGGCAGATGGATTCCGTACTAGCCACAGCCGAAAGCCAAGCCGAGCCGCGCCAGTTCTCGTGCGCGCCGTGCGCTCTCTCTGCTCGCGTCGTCGGGCTTGCAGATCTCACTGTGGTGACGTAGTTGGTCTGGAGAGGGGGACATGCGCGGGCCTTCTCCTAGTTCTAGGTGGTGTTGGCCCACCGCGGTGGCCTAGTGGCTAAGGTACTCGGCTGTTGACCCGCAGGTCGCGGGCTCGAATCTCAGCTGCGGCTGCTGCATTTTAGATGAAGGCGAAAATTCTGTAGGCTGGTGTGTTCAGAATTGAGTACACGCTAAAGGGCCACTCACCAGGTTTGACAATTTCGAGCTGACAAACGTAATGCGTAGACGAGGCGTTCATGATCACGCCTGCCAAAATTTGCAACGCTACGCGCCGCGGAAACGGGTCGAATCTCAGGAGGAACACTGCTCCCCCTCTCTTCTGCCTGCACGCGCCTTGTTACGCCGGCGAGTCCACGCTGAATGTGAATGCCTCTGAAAAGGCAATCTGTGTCAAGGCCAGAAATCAAGCCCACCTGACGCGATCAACTCAACGACGTCATCAAGCGGTGGCACCGGTCTGTCATGCAACGCACCGCGAGCTCCCTCAGCCCGCGAGCCCGTTTAAGCAATCGGCGCCTTCCAATCTTGCGAGTTTGCGCAATGCGTGGGAACGTCACTCATCCTTGGCTACAACCGCGCGCAGTAATTGGTGCCTTCAAGTCTGACGAGTCTTACGCAATGCGTGGCAACATCCCTCGTCTGTGGTGCGGGCCCCATTGGAGGATTCCGACATCATGACCAGCGGCGCTTATGGTTGGACATTTGCTTACTCGAAGGATCCACCCGGTGCCTATAAAAAAAAAGCCCTGCGGCGCGTCTCCAGCAGTAGACCTATGTGTCAGAGAAGACATTTCGGCTCTTCAAGTCCCGAAGCAGTCGGCCCCAGTGTCGAATTTGTAACGCCTCCAATTCTCTGCTGTACATAAACCTTGCCTTAACTCAACGTCATCTCGTCCGCTTGTCTATCAGGTCTGCGCAGAAGCAGTCGCGAGCTGAGTAACACACGCTACCAAACGACTGGTGACCATGTCGGAAGAGTTCGGAGCAGTGGCGCCTTCGGGACTGTGTTGGCGTCTCGGCTTCGTAACAGTGGTTGGCAGCTGCGGGATCGGCCGGCGTCAGCGACATCGATGCGGTGAGTGCCTGATGTTTTCCCCTCAGTTCACCAGACTACTCTAGCTCAGGTTACAGTAGTTTAGAGAAGGACTGTGTGAAGCATTAGAGTGAGCTTTGATCGTTTCAAGCAAAGTAGAAGCGCTTTGAAACGAAAGTTAATGCGGAGGGTGTAAACACGGCAGTGTTAAAAATTTCTTGCGCGTCTTGCTAGTAGACTTATAGTGGGCATGGCAAGTAGAATAATAACTGGGGCAAACAGCAAGAGACTAATGTGAACGACGGAGAACCTTAAGGTGATGGAACTAATCGAAATTTGTGAGGAATTCGGCATTACTTTGGGCCGTGCGAAACGAAAACAAGTGATCGTTGAGATTGTGAGGGATGCAGGAGTGACGACTGAGGTAGTCGATGAGGCCTGGATGGATATCAATGCACGCCGCGAGGAGGCATAAAGGCGGGAACGCCGTGAGGAGGCCGAGAGACAGGAGCGCCTTGAGTTGAAACGAATAGAATTGGCAATCCTACAGTGTTCGCAGGTGCCTAGCGTAGTTTCTGCGACAGTTCAGGTCAGCGGTTATAGAATTAGGAACCAACTGCCACCATTCGTAGTAGGCGAGGACATGGTGAAGTACCTCGACAAGTTTGAACACGTCTGTGAGCGAAATGCTTTGGAGCGGCCTCTTTGGGCACAGAACCTGTTAGCTCTTCTTCCCGGCGAAGTGTCCGACACGATAACTTGCTTATCGAGGGAAGCGTTTGAGAGCTATGACGAGGTCAAGGAAGTGCTCTTGAGACGTTATAAGTTGTCACCCGAGGCTTTCAGGCAAAGGTTCCGGCATGCTAAAAAGGGGAATGAGTCACACGTTGACTTCGCGTTTCGTCTTAAAGCCGATTTAAATGAATGGCTCAAGGGCGAAGGTGTTTATGACGATCGTGATAAAGTGGTTGAATGAATTGCAATGGAGAAATTCTACCGCTGTATCGAGGAGGATGTTAAGCTTTGGCTCCAGGACAAACTTGGTGAAGTACAGCTAAACAAGGCAGTAGAGCTAGCTGAGGAGTATTATACTCGCCGAAAGTTGCATAGCAGGGCAATGCGCGTTGAAAATGATGAAAGGAAGGAGAGCTTTTTAAAGAAACCTGATCAACGAAAACCCAGTCCTTACCGTAATTTCAGGAAGGACCCGTCTCTTACGAAGGACACTGTAGGGGAAGGGCAAACGGAAGCAGAGAAATCGAGTGAGATTCCTAAACAACGGACTGATACCACACGGGCGTTTGAATCACGGAAGCCGCTAATTTGCTACAACTGCAAAAAGGAAGGGCAAATCACAATAAACTGTTAGCAAAAGTTTGCTTTTGCAACAATGCGAGAATCGGAAAAGAACATGCGGTTGTTAGAGCCGTATCTCCAAGAAATTAGTGTGAATGGGAAAACGTGTCGAGCACTTCGAGACTCAGCGGCAACCAAGGACGTTGTCCATCCTTCGTTCGTGTCTCCGGATGACATTACAGGAGAATGCGTGTGGATCAGACAAGTCACCGAGGAGCAGAGTGCTTGCTTACCGATCGCTACGGTTGTCATTGAAGGCCCGTTCGGTAAGCTTCGCACCGAAGTGGCTGTGTCTGCCGCGCTTCCCGATCGTTTTCCTTATCTATTTTCTAATAACTCAGAGCAGCTTCTCAAAGAGCAGGGTAAATCGTTCTTCTCCAACTTAGCGTGCATGGCGCTCACGCGACCGCAAGCGCGGAAGCTTTCACAGGAGCTTGATCTTGTTCAATCTGGCGAAGCACCAAGTGCAGAAAATGCTGGTCTGTGTGACCTTCGCGGCGAGTCGATGGAACCTCAGACAGGAAATCCTCCGTGTGAGTCATTTGAGCAGTCACTCGAGCGGCCCGTCGCCGAAGCGACTGGCGCGGTCTGTGTCGGTGGAGGAGACCACGTGGCGCCATTGAGTCAGAGCGAGAGGGATGCAACGCTCTCGCCTGTAGCGGAAAGGTGGAGGGAGCTGTCGAGGGTTGATCGAGAAACCCTCATTCGAGAGCAGTGTGAGGACCTGTCGATTAAAGCGCTCATGAAAAGCGTAAACTTGGGAAAGAAGAGAAGAAATGTTTCTTTTTATGACAAATCAGGACTTCCATATTGTAGTTACACAGATGTGCGACGTCGCAAGTATGATCAGCTCTTAGTTGCGCATAGGTATCGTCGCCTCAAAGTGGCCGGTTACTGAGGTGGAGCAAGATACTCCAATAGCACAACTTTGACGATCGCTGCAAAAAAAAAAAAAGAAAGCTACACGCTAATGCAGACTGTTACAAAGCAGTAACGATGTCCTTGGGCCGGCTGCCCCCAAGCGTGCCTTCCCGTCATCTCGGACATTCTTTTGTGGGGTGCGGGTTGTCACCTGCACCGGCTGTATTTGTCTCGGCTGTGCGCTTCGCCTGCGGGGCAGTGGCTACGGGCGGGCCCCTCTGGAATGTGCGGAAGGCCGGTTGTGTGCTACAGGAGCGACTGCCATGAATTTCTCCTGCGTGGTCGCTTCCTAGTCCCCGCGCGTGTGCCACGTTTCATCTGCCACGTGTGTGAAAGGGTACTTGTGTTGTGCTCTCTATGAGTGGTTGGTTCCCCGAAGTGATTTTTCCACCCCTATCTTCGGAACTGCCCGGCGAGGCAGCGGGAGCAGCCCGCCAGAAGAAAACAGGAGAGTGTCGCGAGAAGAGTCGTCGTTCGGACGTTACTGTCCAACATGTTGCAAATAAACGTCTTGTTAAGTTTTCCTTTACGCCTGTCCCTCTGCCTCAGCTCTCTAGAGTTCTGAACGTCCTTGTGGCCTGCGGAATGACGACCACCACCCAGCTCCATGCTACCTACTGGGTCCGCTGCGGCCACCGACGCGGCTCGTAACAGCTGGATGGCAGCGACGGGATTCTGCTCACGCCAAGTCGCAACAAGCTCGGGCCAGCATCGGGATCGTCTCCGCTGAGATCATGGCTGCAGGGTGTGGTGAGTGCTTGACTTTTCTTCACTGACATTTTACCAGGCTTTATCTAGAGTTTTGTAGGAAAGGTGGTAAATTTGGATAACTACTCTACGTTGACCTGTGCATGGGAACGTAGCGTCTTAGTAGTAGTGAAGTTAGCAGCACTTGTAGCAACCATGAATCTGAAGGCACTGAAAAAACCGCTTTTGCTATAGAGTTAGCTAAAAGTTTGGGTTTGAATGTTCGTGAACAAATGAGAAAGCCAGAGATTATCGAGGCTATTGAGAACCTTAACGCAGACGACGACGAGCTCTCAGAGTGTCTAGAGCTGATAGACGAACATGAAAGGCGCAAAGCTGAAGAGAGAAATGAGAAGCTCATACGCGAAGCAGAAGAAAGGGATCTTGAGATGAAGCGCCTTGAAATCGAGCTGCTCAAGGCTCGAGGTAGTAGTGAAGGTAGCGAAGCGTCTAGCGGAGTAGAACGGAAGTCGTTCAGGATGAAAGACCTAATGCAACCTTACCGCTCCGGAGAGGACATGGGTCTGTTCTTGGTAAATTTCGAGCGCACATGCGAGAAGTCGCGTGTTACCAAAACGATGTGGCCACAGTGCTTGCTTACCCTACTACCCTGTGAGGCTGCCGAGGTAATTGCCCGCTTGACAAAAGAGGAAGCAGATGATTACGACCAAGTTAAGTCGAGCCTGCTAAAGAAATATAGATTGTCAGCAGAAGCATTCAGGCAGAAGTTCCGGAACGCCGTAAAGCAGAAAGACGAGTCGTATGCTGATTTCGCATACAAATTGATGTCTAATATGAGGGAGTGGCTCAAAGAGGCTAAGGCGTTCGAGCATAAAGAGAAAATCGTGGAGTGTTTCGGACTCGAGCAGTTTTACCGTCGTTTGCCCCAAGACGTTAGGCTCTGGGTGCAAGACAGGGAGGAGGTAACCACTGTGTCGAGGGCCGCGGAGCTAGCGGAGGATTTTGTTTCGCGCCGCGCGCTTGATAGAAGAGAAATTCCCGCGGGAGGGCCAGATCAAAAAGGCAACTGGGTGGAGGAGACATTCAGTCCAAGAGAATCGAGAGCGCAACACTGATCCCGAAAAGCAAAGGGAGGTAAGTAATGAGACCACGGTTGAGGAAAGGCACCAAAACAGTGCGTTTGAAAAGAGGCGACCACTTGTGTGCTATAAATGCCACAAGCCAGGTCACATTGCGGCCGTCTGCAAGAGTCCAAAAGTTGTTTGCTTCTCAGTCGACAGCGAGGGTGAAAACATGCGACTGCTGGAGCCATATATCAGAGAGCTAATAGTAAATGGAAAAGAGTGTCGCGTGCTGCGGGATTCGGCAGCGACAAAGGACGTGGTCCATCCCTCGTATGTTGAAGCTGAACATTTCACAGGAGAGTGCGCTTGGATTAAACAAGCAGCGGAACCATCAAGCGTATGCCTTCCAATTGCTAAGGTATGCATCGAGGGCCCCTTTGGCGCATTGCACACAGAGGCTGCAGTATCTGCTTATTTGCCAAAGCCGTATGCATACTTGTTTTCAAACAGATCCGATTGGTTACTAGGACCGAAGAACCTAGCGTACGGGGATGGGGTTGTGTGCGCGCTCACTCGCTCAAAGGCGCGAGAACTCGCAACTAGAGCCGCACCGCTCGATGTTCTCTCGAGAATCACCGAGAAAGCCGGAGGTGGAGAGCCCACGAACACGGTAGACGCGATCACACCAAGCACTGACCAAGTGAGCGATGAAGGCGCGGATGAAAACGAGGAAGACCCTCTTGAATCTGGAAGTGTGTGTGAGGAAATGATTACTCCTGCATCTAGTAGCCTGCAGACTTTGCTGGGAGTGGATCGATCGTCCCTTATAGCGCAGCAAAGAGCAGACCCCACTCTTCAAAATATAAGGAGTCAGAGTAATGAGGGTATTTCAAAGAAAAACGTGATGTATCGGAACAGGGCCGGGATACTTTATCGTAAATATCTAGATCGCAGACGGGTGCAGTTTGATCAGTTAGTGGTACCGGAACGTTACCGCCGTGATCTTTTACACTTAGCTCACGGTAGCTCATGGTCGGGTCACTTGGGGGTCAAAAAAACGAAGCATCGCCTGCTGCAGGAATACTGTTGGCCGGGTTGTTTCCGGGAAATAGAGAATTTTGTCAGAACCTACGACACCTGTCAGCGTGTAGGAAAACCAGGGGATAAGGTTCGTGCCCCAATGAAGCTCGTGCCAGTGATCACTGAGCCTTTTAGACGACTCGTGATCGACACAGTAGGGCCTCTTCCAACAACAACATCCGGTTACCGTCATGTCTTAACAGTAACTTGTCCCGCGACCAAGTTTCCTGAGGCAGTGCCTTTAAAGGAACTGAGCTCGGTAGAAGTAGTAAACGCGCTGTTGTCTATTTTCGCACGCATTGGTTTTCCCGCTGAAGTACAGTCCGATCAAGGGACCGTTTTTACAAGTGCACTTACTACAACTTTCTTAGAGAAATGTGGAATCCGATTAATCCACAGCTCGGTGTATCACCCCCAGTCAAACCCAGTAGAAAAGTTACACTCGGTAATGAAACGCGTCCTTCGAGCACTCTGTTTCGAGCGCAAAGTCGACTGGGATTAGTGCTTGCCAGCAACCATGTTTGCGCTCAGGACTGCACCTCATGAAGCCACTGGATTTACCCCGGCAGAATTGGTCTACGGTCGCTCTCTGCGATCCCCACTCCGTATTCTTCGGGAGTCATGGGAAGGGCTAGCGGAGGACCCTACGGTGGTTGATTATGTGCTAACTCTGCTAGAAAGGTTGCATAGAGCACAGGAGCTGGCAGGGGATGAGATGAGCAAGGCACAGGCTTGGACCAAACGCTACTACGACAGGTCGGCAAGATCACGCCGGTTTGAAGCTGGAGATCAAGTAATGCGGCTGAAACCTTCACCAATGAATAAGCTAGATGTCCAATGGGAAGATCCGGCGGAAGTCGTTCAAAGGCTGTCCGACGCAAACTATCTGGTAAGGATGCCAGGTAGACGTAAAACGCAGCAGATCTACCACAGCAATCTGCTCAAACCGTATCGAGAGAGAGAGGTTGTCGTAAACATGGCGGTAAACGTGCCCGAAGAGCCACCACTAGATTTCCCCTTTTCGGGAGTAGAAAGAAAGGAGGATAACGCTGGTCAAACGCTCAAGGCCATGGTTGAGGTAGCTGAGCTCACAGCTAACGAGAAGCGTGACCTAGAAAACCTCCGGATAGAATATGAGGAAATGTTCTCGGAGAAACCGGGCCGAACAAATTTGGTAGTGCATGACATAGAGCTTACGGCCACTCAGCCCGTGCAGTCAAAGGCGTATCGAGTGTCGCCGCGTCAGCGTGCCATTATTGAGACCGAGATTAAAAGAATGCTCGAGCTCGATGTGATTGAAGCTTGTGAAAGCGATTATACCTCTCCGCTTATATTAGTGGAGGTTCCTGGGAAAGATCCGCGACCATGCGTTGATTATCGGAGGTTAAATCGCATAACGAAGGATCAGACCTGCCCCATACCAAATATAGAGGAAAGAATTGAGGCAGTAAGCAGTGCTAAGTACATCTCTACCTTCTACCATGTTCGGGGTTATTGGCAGGTGCCTTTGACCAAAAGGGCCAGCAGATATGCGGCGTTTATTTCTCCCATAGGAACATACCGCCCTAAGGTGTTGAGATTCGGCTTAAAGAATGCCCCCTACTGTTTCTCGGCTCTCATGGACAAGGTATTGCGGGGTTTAGAGGGGTTTGCCCTGCCTTATCTGGATGATGTAGCAGTATTTTCAGGGTCATGGTCCGAACATCTCACTCACTTGCGAGCAGTGCTTCAACGTTTCCGCGAAGCAGGTCTGGCCGTGAAAGCTCGGAAGTGCCAACTTGGCCGAGAAGAGGTTACTTACCTGGGTCACATAGTGGGGCAAGGCCACCGCAGACCTTCCGATGTCAAAGTGGCGGCAGTTAATAATTTTCCGCAGCCCCGGACAAAGACAGATGTGCGGTCGTTCGTAGGATTGGCAGGGTACTACCAGCATTACATTCCCCGTAATTCAGAGCTTGCCAGCCCGCTTACTGACGCTCTTAGAAAAACCGAACCTCAGATTCTGGAGTGGGATGAAAAGAAAGTGAGGGCATTCTTAGCGCTGAAAATGCGCTCGTGAGCCAACCTGTACTTCAAGCCCCCGACTACGCTAGACCCTTCGTGGTTCAGTGCGATGCAAGTGACCGCGGCATGGGCGTAGTATTGTGTCAGAGAAACGAAGCAGGAGAGGAACATCCCGTGCTATATGCAAGCCGCAAACTAACTGTAAGGGAGGAAGCCTATAGCGCTTCAGAGAAAGAATGCGCCTGCGTTGTATGGGCGGTTCAGAAGCTCGCATGCTATCTCGCGGGATCAGAGTTTATTATCGAGACGGACCACTGTCCCCTCACGTGGTTGCAAACGATGTCGCCTAAGAACGGCCGGCTACTTCGCTGGAGCTTGCTATTGCCACAATACTCTTTCGAGATTCGTTACAAAAGAGACAAATTAAATGGCAACGCTGACGGCTTAAGTCGTTGTTTCTAGGGATCTTGATGGCGTCAGGTAATCTGGCTTGGGTATTTAGGTTCCATTTTTTTTGTGTGTGCGTGTGTGACAGGTTTACCATTGCTTTTTTTGTATTTGTGCTTTATCACGAGACGTGTTTGTGAATTTGAGCAGCCTATTTCAGGTTGGGTTGTTGGAAGTGCTGCTGCTATTGTAATGAAGAACAGGTCGTTTTGGATGAAGTAAAAGCCTGGTGGGTCTCAGGAAGAGAGTATGGGCGCTTGCCTGCTTCGCGGTTGTGTTTCTCGCGTGGTGGACACAGGTGCTGTCTTTCGAGAAGGAATGTTCGCCAGCAGAGCGGGAGCCTTTCTCCCATTTTGGACGACGCTAATGGTGCATTCAGACGACGGACCGAATACGGATGTGGCGGGACGGACGGCGCGTCACGTGACCTCACATCAGCGATTCCCCTCGTCCGCGACTCGTCCGCGTGGCTCGCGGACGGATGACCGCAACCTGTTTCTCACATCGGGATTCTGGCGGGGGAAAGCCGATACTTCAGCGGATTAGCTGGGGGTTTCTGGCAACCAGTACACTTTTCGTCTGCTCGCGGCATGTCCTCCATGGCTCGCGGACAGCTGCATGATTGGTCGGCATCATCTACGCTTGACCATGGTTTACTTAGTTTCTGGGGTCTATGTTCTCAGGTGATTAAATACGCAGAAATCACTTTTGGTGGTTCGGGAAATATCGCCGCCGTCGTTTGACACGCGAGATTCTTAGCCGTCATGATGGCGAAATATTCTAACTTCTGCAACCGGCGACGTGCCGCTTCTAAAAAAAGTATGGGAGACGCGTTCAGAAGTTCTACAAGTGGGGAACAATGTAGTTGAAAGAACATTCTGCCAGCAACTCCCTTTTTTCCTGAAAGAATAACACTCCTCGTTCATTTGTCACAACGCGACAGACATCGCAGTCAAGCGTCGCTTCTTGCGGGCATCCATGTTGAATACTCTCAAAGCGGTCTGCTTTCAGCGCGCGCAGGTGAGCGCCGAACCTGCTGTCGAGGGTAATCCGGCTGTTTTCTCTTAGGACACCGTCCGTCGTGTGGATGCGCCTGCAGGCGGATCATCCGCGGATTACCCGTCCGCGTCCACGAGAAATCCGGATTTGGTCCGTCGTCTGAATGCACCATAAGAGGCTCCAGTTCACCGGGGGTGGCAGAGGAATGCAGCAGAGCCGCATCGAGGTGTCCACGGCTTCAGCACACCAGCATTGTTTTCATCGACCTCTCCCCACAAAGGTGGATGACCTTTGTACGTCGAGGTCTCGGCCGGCCGCCGGAGAGCTGTTACAAAGCAGTAACGAAGTCCTTGGGCCGGCTGCCCCCAAGCGTGCCTTCCCGTCATCTCGGACATTCTTTTGTGGGGTGCGGGTTGTCACCTGCACCGGCTGTATTTGTCTCGGCTGTGCGCTTCGCCTGCGGGGCAGTGACTACGGGCGGGCCCCTCTGGAATGTGCGGAAGGCCGGTTGTGTGCTACAGGAGCGACTGCCATGAATTTCTCCTGCGTGGTCGCTTCCTAGTCCCCGCGCGTGTGCCACGTTTCATCTGCCACGTGTGTGAAGGGATACTTGTGTTGTGCTCTCTATGAATGGTTGGTTCCCTGAAGTGATTTTTCCACCCCTATCTTCGGAACTGCTCGGCGAGGCAGCGGGAGCAGCCCGCCAGAAGAAAACAGGAGAGTGTCGCGAGAAGAGTCGTCGTTCGGACGTTACTGTCCAACATGTTGCAAATAAACGTCTTGATAAGTTTTCCTTTACGCTTGTCCCTCTGCCTCAGCTCTCTAGAGTTCTGAACGTCCCCGTGGCCTGCGGAATGACGACCACCACCCAGCTCCATGCTACCTACACAGTAAATTTTTTTACACCCTTAAGGGTGTAAACTGGCTTGTCGCCAGAGGAACACCCTATGGGTGTTTTCAGATACACCCTACTGAAAGGGTGTTATGTGAACACCTTAGACGAAGGGTGTCGAGCAAAATGAAAATTGGGGTGTTAGGGTGTTTTGAACTGGAACACCCTTTTTCAAGGGTGTTGGAAAAGTGTGCACCCTCTGCTATATCGATAGGCGTGCGCTGCAGTGTTCCGCTTCAGGGCAGGGTGAAGTCAATATATATGTGCACGAATATCCATGGCTGTATATCGACTTCCACAGAGCACTAACGGGTATGCACGGCACATGTATGCACGGCACATGCTAATATATATAGTACTCAAAGCAGTGTGCCTGTCCATTGCAGGATGCAGAGAATACACATATTTCAGCAACTTAATTTGCAGTTAAACCTGGCATGGCTAAATCAAGGTTCAGTCTTACCAAGTTAAAAATATTGTGCATATATAAAAACAACAGTGCTATGTAGATGCGCATCGCTCTCACTTTTAAAGAAATCTGTTTTTGATGCATTCTAGAAATAAATATGGATTTGTGCAGACTAAATATCAAGAACAAGTACCACAAGGCAGTTTTTCTCTAAATTATTTACATTTATTGCAAAATTTTACACATGCTTCTTGCAATGTGCATTATATCATAATGGCCCACATAATCTAATCTGACCATAACCAAGGCAGTGTAATGTTATTTAGATTAGCAAACAAGCAGCAAAAACTATTGCACAATAGTTCCGTCTTGCAGGAATGTAATATGGTAATAACTAAAAAGTTCAATGACCATGGGTTATTTGACAGCATGTGTGCCCGGCTATGCAAAAGGAGAAACATGCACGACTTGTGAAGCAAATGCAAAATCAATATATTTTCAATCACTAATACAATCAAACATAAAAAATATGCAGTAAGGCAAATGTGCAAGAACATTACCATATGGCATTATCATATGACTATGTGGATTTTACGACAATGTTTAAGAACTTTGCAACAACAGATCTTGGTGTTGTCTTTTCGAGCTCAAAAAAAAATCTTTCGAGGACGACAAGGGTGTTGAACGCTTTACAAGCATATTGAACATTGAACAACCAGTTTACACACATAATTGGGACAAGTCCTTCCTCTGCATTAGTCACTTGAAAACACTTTGTCTGGTCTAGCATCAGCCAGAAAAACTCTGCATCTTCAAGGACGGCCCCATTATAAGATACACATGGCGTTGCTGGCATGTCGTCCTGTATAGGCAAAGTGAAAATGCATAAGACTTCACTGAGTGGCTTACTTCAAATTCTGTACAGTTTAAAAAACAGGTTTAGAGCACTTTAAAAGACACAACTTCTGTTTTAGCATTACAGATGTGATATCTATCATTAACAACAATTTCAATGTGTGCAGCATAACTATGGTTTAACTGGGAGATTAAAACAATATAATGCATCTGACAAAATGAAGGGAACAATTGTAGTGTCACGAGTTCTCTAGGCAATCACAATGCAAAGCAATGAAAATTTATGCATCCATTCGACATACACAAACAAAAAGCTGGTATTCACTGCCCCTTAGCGTGCACAAAACTTGCCTCATTAGGGAATAGGGAAAGAAAGAAAGCCTCGTTCAAGAGTTTCTTCAGACATATTTAGTTATTCTACATCAGCTAACAAAAATAACTGTGTTATACTTGAAAAATAAAAATTTTTTCTTCCTGGAAAAATAAAAACATTCCTTGACACACACAAAAAAAAAACAACAGCAGGAGAAGGTGATGTAGATTGTACCATATATTTTCATCCTTGTTTCATCTTGAAATTTATTTTTACTTGCTGTAAAAATCTAATACAATGCAACTATAACGCTCATCACACTGTTATTCTATGTCTGTGTATTTAACCTGATACTCAGATTTTTTAAACACGAGTATGGAGTGCATAAGGTTAAGGAGCACTCAAGAGTTTGAAAATGTCTCTTGTTTTGCAGACACAATAATGGCGGCGGAGGATAGCCTTGTGTAAATTTATTTAATGCACACTGCTTAAAAGCAAGACATGTCACAAAGCAAACAAAGCATAAAATGAGCCTGGGGCCTTGCATTCATATATTAAAGGAATCAAGTCACAAAACTAATTCGTGATTACTCTGATCAGATAGAGAGAGAAAGTATATGCTAGCAGGAGTTACTGCTGTTTTGCAAAGCCACATGCGAAACAATGTTTAGAATGAAAAAAACACCATCTTGACGTAAAATGCAACCTAAAGTGAGTATTGCAAGGCATCATTTAAAGCATATGGACGCAAAATTGCAAATCAATGTCATGCACTTGAAAAAAAAAATACTGGCTGACTGACCTTCACAATTCCTTCATTTACGTCGGTCACAGCTTACAGCCACAAAATTATGTTTTACACGTTATCTATCGCCATCTCTAAATTTGGTATTACAGTCAAACCCCTTTACGAGAGACACTGATATAAAAGACAAACGGGTATCCGAGACACCAGTGTGCCTACACTAAAATATGGGCTGATAAGAAAATGCGTACGAGGCACCCTGCTTATAAGAGACATCTTGTATAAAAGACAAGAATTGCCATCCGAAGCATGCCTCTTATAAAGGGGTGTAACTGTACTGGCATTGCTTTGTCATAACTTGACCATTGGCCTCTGCTAGCAATAGTGAGTTCGCTTTGATGCAGTTTGTCTAAATTTTCATTTGCTAACATGCAGTGACATTAGCTACTCAGTGTTTCATATACTCACAGTCTCTTGCACAAATAAAATTGAGCATGCTGACCGTTCCTTCACATTCTCACAGACGATTTTCAGAGCTACAAGTGCCATAATATCTGCAAAAAATAAAATTATGCAAGGCTATTTTATTTGACAGTAATAAATAATTTCAAACTGTGATAAGAGGCAATGAAGCATGCATTTCAACATCTAAAATGCTTTCTAAATAAGCCTGGGAAGGAGAAGATGCAAGCTTGTCATACAAAATTTGTAAAGAAGCGGCATATTCTCAAGAAATTGGCTAGAAGGGTAATGTGTTGACTTCAATCACAATTGTATAAAACACAAATGTGATAGCCAGCTTTCACAGAACACGTGAAAACATATTCTTCATAGGAATGAATCTGGGAATTACACTTTCTTTGAATATAGATTAATTCTAGCCGTGACTTCTACAAAGGAGGGCCATCAGCATACTGCTAAGTATTCCCTTGTGAGAAAAATATTCTTCGTGGCCCTAAGAAAGGGTGTTACATTTAGGAAAGGGCCAATGGTGCAAGTGTATTGAAATGTATCAAAAGGGTGAGTTGGGGCAGATAATGTGAGCTCATGGATTAAACAACAATATAAACATAAAAAAGGACTCCATACAGGCATTTCTGATGTTCAGCTATCATATGTGTCTTTCATCCTTTATGCTGTTCAAAACAGTAAGTGTAAAGTTGGCAGTCTGTACAGGTTCATCCATTTATCAGATGTGTAGCACTTGAAAGAAAACATGGACAGCACACACAAATGAGCTCTGAAGTGCAAACTTAGGGCACATTGAAACAACTTTTCTTATAGGTTGTGATACATATGGCCTCCTAATATACAGCCTCCTGTGATTTGACCTCCTGTGATAAGTTAGCCTTCTGATACATATGGACGCAATTCCACTCTGCTAGCCTTTAAGTGAGGAGCTGCATAAAATCTCTTTTCACGAGAGCAAGGATGTGTGGCTGCCAACATTTAAAGTACCCTTGCATGTGTGTGCTGCGAACAGACTTTTCAGGGCCATTTTTCTTCAGCTTCTACAATTATTAGAAGCTGTAAGCAAGAAATGATACACAAATAAAGCAAACAATAAATTTGAAAGCACTGAATTTTAAAAAAATCATAAAAGGTATACAAAAGGTAAGTAATACATAAGTACACAAACATGTTTTACTCTCTCTGCAGATTTATATTTTTAGAATGAAGATGAGCTATTTATGATAATGCAGATTGCAATTTTATGTACCACAAAAAAAAGTAGGTCAACACAAGAACATAGTGCTAAAAAAGTATGTGACCTGAGCAATGTAACTGATTGAATTCACTAGGAGTAAGCCAGAGTAACTCTGATTTAAGTGGCAAAAGCTCCTTGAACAGCTTGGGCTAGTTTCATGAAAGACAGGCAATTATTAGGATCCTTGATAGGGAAAACAATAAAATTATTTGCTGATAAATATTATAGTATACGGGAGAGTGCATGCATATTACATTGTGGAAAATTAACTATGGGGTTACCGAAAAACTGTAATCTAATGTCTTACAAACCTAGCAAGTACGCAGTTATCCTTGTCTGTTGTCTTCCCTGTTTTTACACAATCATATTTCAAGTATCGAGTACAATCCAAGCTGAAATAAAATTCTCATGAACTCACATCTTGTTCTCATCCTTTTGGGGTCCATTTGACGTGCTCTCTCCAACATTTGCCTCGTGTTTTCACTACAACGTATTTTCTTCATCACTGCCAATTGGGTTAATTTATCGATGGCTGTTGAAACCTTCCCGACTGGTTTTATGTCGGTCGGTCAGTCTTGTAAAGTCATTGCAAAACTGCATAGAATAAACAGCGAGCAACATTATAAAACAAAATGTCAGGCCTTTCATGATGAGCAGCCTCACCTACATAATTTTTCATATATTCTAAAATAGTTTCTGGCGGCACCCAAACAATCTCTCTACAAAATACAAATAGAACATTGCCCACTAAATATATGTCCTCGATCATGAAATAGACAACATTCAAATAACTATACAGTATGCGCTCAAAATCAAGTCCCCATGTTTTTCTTATCTTTACTGTCAGCTCGTTTTCATTGAAGCGGCGTCATACGAAGAAAACCGAGGCCTAATGTTTCCACTTTTTTCTTGCGTTTAGAGCAAGAGTCTTGTTCTGGCAGACTTGATGCCTTCAGAAAGTATGTGAGGGATTATTGGTAAACTGCAGCTATAGTACAAAAGTAATATGCCGCGGGGTGGCAGCAGGCAAAAGGTGTTCAACACTCATCGCAATAGCTTAGAGCATGCAGCACTGGCTAACACTCCCAAGTTTAAGTGCACACATCCACCCCAATTAAGTGTACAGGAGGAAGGCTGGCACTGTAGCTCGACTGGCAGAGCATTATATGAGTTACTTGAAGGTTGCAGGCTGGGACCCCAGTGGCAACAAGTTGTATTCTTACCCAGTTAAATTTCTTCACTTTTATATAATTACAGCAATACAGTTAATAAACCACAGATGTACCCTACCTAGAAGTAAAAAAAAGCCAACGTACTCGCTGAAAGTCCATCATATAGGGGTAGTTCTTTTTCACATCACGAATCGTTTTCGTCGCAACGTCAGGAAGCCTCTTCCCAGCTGTCAAGGCCATTAACTTTTCCACGAGTTGCTCATCCGGCAATAGTTTTTTGGTTTCCAAAACAAGTCGATCTTCATGTTTGGCAATACTGTCATCATCTTCTGCTGTTAGATCTGTGATGCTCACACTCTGGAATTGGAATCAAATTGCAAGCTATTGATGAGACTATTCATGCAGCTTTTACAAATGGGTGGGATTTTCTGTGAGCACGGTATTAAACTATCCTCACCATTTTCCCAGCTTTTTTTCTTTGAAGCTCAGTGGTGCCTCCTGTTTTCTTTTGGGCACCGAATTTCTGGCGACTTGCTAACACATCTTCATGATCATCCAGCTTCCTTCTTAGGTTTTTATACTTATTGCGGAGGGCTACTTTCCAGGAGTCCTGTCAATTCGGAAAATGAAGGTGCTCAATATATTCATGTACACAATGATACATGCATACCTGGCCTTTTCAATGAATTTCTTTCCATAATAAATACACAAACTAAAATTCAAGCACTATAAGCCCACTGATATCAGTGACTTTAAAACTGCTGGTAATGAAATGCACTTTTGATAAATATATCCAAAGCATTCACTAGTTGCAAAACATTCACAAAATGTCTAGCAGCACTGCTTATTTATTAAAAAGTATGTCTCACAGATAAATGGCTGCTGCAATACCCTGACTAAAATTTAGTAGCACGCTCACTTATCCACTCGTCTGGTGATTTATGTAGCTGTAGGACATTTGAGCCTTAGTATTGTGTATGCGGCCATATACAAGACCCCAACTTGTTGCTACTCATGACAGCGGCTGCGAATAAGAAAAGTGACCACTACCAATTACACCCTACAGCATATGAAGCTTAAGACTATAATGACCCCACGAGTCCCAGCTAATGAAGAACCCTCTTTTTCTCTTTTGTTTTCGATTTTACATATGAATCTGTGCACAATAGTCTTTGTAATTGTAAGCATCATACAGTGTCACTTCAATGCAAAATTAGATTTTCAAGATTGAACATATGTTTTATTAAAGTGAATGTTGTTATATCAATGCATTGTGAAACACTGAAAAAAATGTACCCAAAACTGCTTTTAAATGTGATTAAGGAGCTTTAAGGAACATTAGGGAGCAATGTGATTAAGCGTAAGTATCACATATCTTACAGCATAACAGTAATTACGTGCCCACTTCCAATTACATCTTTCAGCTGTGGATACTTGTCAAGAAGCAGGGTTGTCACCTTACTGTAGAAACAACGCGTTGGATACCTGCAAGACAGTTGAGCATCGCAGCTTAAGCTGTCACAACTTGAAGTTTAACAGGGCAGGACACTATATTTAAATGTGCACCTCTGTGTACTCACAGTGTGTGCTTGGCCATTTCATTGTGCAGGATGTCAATGATTTGCCTGAATGTAGAAGGTGTTAGCAGCGGAGAGCTTATCACTTTTCCATGGAGGGCACCAAGGCTGGGTAGTTTAAAATTTATGCCATCATTATCCCCTGAGCCGAGTGGGCTGTAAAAAATGTATCATGATGCAAATTACCGCAAGAAAAATAACAGTTCGGGTAATCTTTCTGCTCATGCACATGTTAAAAATAAAGCCAGAAATTAGCAGATATTTGGGCTGAATAAAACAAACAACAAGAAACCTGCAGTAAAAGCAACACAAACACACTCAGGCCAAAAGTGCTAGACAGCAGTTTATATATCAGCAGTTTAAAAGTTTATGAGTCATTCACAATAAAACATCTAGCTTGTCTGCTTGATTTATAGTGTTCTCAAGGCTATAGAAGCTGAAAAAGTGAGTTTGCAATAGATATTAACAGTCAAGTTGAATGTCATGGCTGGATTGTTATTGCAATGCTTTAAGTGTGCCTCACATCTATAAAAACAGCTCAAGTAGTTTTGATCAAGGTGGAAGATGTTGAATGTCATGGCTGGATTGTTATTGCAATGCTTTAAGTGTGCCTCACATCTATAAAAACAGCTCAAGTAGTTTTGATCAAGGTGGAAGATAAGAAGAACATGACTAGAACATGCATTTCTTACAGCATATTCATTGCACTTCTGCAATTCCTGAACGCACATGTGTAAGTGTAGCTCTAAAATCGCCATGGCTTTGAGAAGACTGCAAGTCATTAACCAATCAGTGTTCTTATCTTCTAATAATGCTTTTGATTAGAAAGTTATACAATTCAAAAATTACATTATTTGAAATATTTCAACAGAATATGACTTTGTAATAATACATGCCAAATGAACACAAATATTTATATAGCCACGAGTAATGTTGAAAAGTTTACGTAATAAGTTTTTCAAGTTTATTTAAAGGATTAAGCTATGATGACAAGATCAACACATAAGCACTAGTGTGACTGGTGAACAGCTGTTGTGACTGTCTAGAGAAATGGTGACGTACATTCGTGTCACAGCTCTCTAATTATACCAAACAGCTATCATTCCTTCACAAACATGTTAAATAACTGCAAATGAGGTACCCTCAAACAACACTGCATAATTCTTATGTAATGCTTATTGGTGATAATTTTCATTTCAAGTTGATCTTTTCCTAGTTTGTTGATGTATCATTCCGAATTGAATATATTCAATTCAACCTGGTTTTTATTACTCGGAACTGCTTCAATATGGCGAACTAATATTTGCACATCTCTACCCATAACTCATAGCTGTTCATACTGCAATTACAAATGATCCTAAAAAAGCCCTTACCGCTCGACAGGCTCAATGACCATGCTTGGTGTGTCTTGCTCACCAGTTTCAACAACAGCTTGTAATGTGCCCTGAAAGCAAGGGAACGAACAATAATGCAACTTTTACATGATACAAATAAGGGGAGGACAACCAGCACATTAACCATTTCACTACAGTCGATGAGCATGTATCTGTCATGAGACTTGGTAACGAAATGAGCCATGATGACTGCACTTTTTATCAGCAGACGTTAGTCTGCAATTGAACTTATTATAATAAAGCTATATTCATGATACTTTTGTTCCCTGATGCCAGATGGCTACAACTGTTTATGTTGGGCTGTTTAGGTCTCGTTTTTCATTTTTGAGAAATCCCATATATTGGTTTCATTGAAGTCACTTTTAAGGTATTACTTTCATGCCAATAGTGAAGTAAACGAACCCCACTGAGTTGAAACAGTGGCACCATTTCAATAAAAAACAAATTATTAATATTTCCACAAACTCAGCAAAGAGGATATTTTTTGTTTTCTTCTTTTCGTATGTTTGCAGAAGGGGCAAATAAATTTCTTATATCTGCAATCCATGGCCTCTCACAAGACTGAAGGCATTTGCTTGAGAACCATTTTTCAACCAGGAGGTCAGAAAATCGTAATCACTAATGCGTTAGTATACGCATTTCTGCAAACTGGCCTGGTTCTTGCAAAATACCTTCAGCCACCTTGCGGATCTCCAAAGAACTCATTTACAATACCTCATTGACATTTCAGAAAGCTAACAAGACCCGCATACAAGTAAAGATCCATACTATGGGCTATAAACAACATTTTTATGTCTCATTAGGCACCCTAATAAACTCCGCTGCACTCCATTGGCAGTGTTGTTCAATGGTACTTCGCTAGCTGTTGGTGAGTAGTGAGTAATAACATAGCAAGGGCAACTTAATAAGCTGTATTTCGTAAAGTTGCAGTGTTACGATAATTGAGAGCTCCATCTTTTATTACTTTGGTCAGTAAATGTACTAGATATTGCTTATAGCATGGAGATATTTAAATACACGCCAGTCTTTCACAACACATTCTAGAAACTGTAAACCTATTGCTATAGCTCACACTGCCATCATTTATTATATTACTGTAAGCCCTCGCGGGCAGTTTCAGGGGTGGGAATGCACAATATACAATATTGAGATACAATGCATAGCATACAGGGCAGCGGCAAGTTGGTATTCATACATTGCAATGACGAGGTGGTAGGTATTTTACAATAATAACGGCAGAGCTGGTTTAAGCTTTTCATTGCACCTGGTAGTGCAAGCAAAAATCGGCATTTCCATGAACTGGTACACGCTCTCTCGTACTATTTATGCACTGTGCACAAGAAAACTGCAATGAAACTTTTCCCCTGTCTAAGAATAAACCTCTGGCGCAGACACTTTGCCATTTCTTTTTGCAGAGAAGTGAAATGTTTTTTTTAGTCTTTTTATATTTTCAGAACGAAAAATATCAGGACCACCCATCTTAGACAAATGATAAGCTGTCTACTTGGGTATTTTAAGATGTTTGCAGACTTTTTACGACCAGATTCTGCTTTGGCGCACCATTCCATTTAAGTTTCACCATTTCCGCTCCACGGGTCATTTCGGTATTATGCTGTGCTTCGTGCCGGCCAGGTGCGATTACTTATGATTTCCCACTAGAACTTTGATATATACGGCACTAAAGCCCAAAATTAAAATGCTAATTGAACAGTTTTAAATTTGTCACGTGGTCGTCATTTTAGCTGCAGAAAGTTATTTTCGCTTCGCCATCGAGTTTGTGCGAAAACGACAGGAACCAGCGTATCATAGACTTTTTATTTTAAAAAAACTGCAATGGTTAAAAAAAGGCACCCTCCTAAAATTGCGTGAGTGCACGCAAGTTTGTGTCACACGCAAAAAAAAAACATAACCAGGGCCTTGCATGCCAGCGTGCGAAAAGCGCAGACAATAAAACAATTTCTTCAATACAATTTTTTTTAATTTAAATAATACTTCAAATAAAATACTTCAAAATTTATTAATTCATTCCCTGCTATTCCACAACACCGATTTCACCCGCACCTTCCGCGAAGAAACACTGCGCTTGACTCAAGTCCCCCTGCTTTGCTGCTCACAATCACACTTCCTCTTTCACCCACAGCATACATGTCCCTAGCCGTAAGTAATATTCCAACAAAATGTACTCAAATCAACATAAGCCGGTAAAACTTAAAAAGCAGCTAGATCGTAACATCCGCAAAGGATTTGTACCATATTCGATAACTAATCTAGAGAAGAGCATCAGGCGTTAGGACTTAACATCGGACTTCTAGAATGACATCAGCTGATAACAAGCTCAGACATTTCGTGCCGTTTTGCTCTCGCTGCCAAAAATCGCTCGCGCCAACAGTTGCAACTGATCATCAAAACTAAATAACTGATAATTTAAATATTTATAAAAGAGCATTTAATCTTAATAATATTAAACAATAAGAACGAAAAACTCAGAAAATTTACCTGTGACGATGAACATGACGGCGCTTCATTCCCGCTACTTTCTTGCTGTGCCATAAGAACGATTTTCGACATATCGGGTATGCTGTCTTCAGTAGCGAGGTCGACAAGTTCATTGAACAGAGGATCCATTACCTGCAAACCAACCCCGTATATTGTCAATGAACTGAAAAAGATGTATGAGGGTTTGTTCGCTACTGTATGTTCCTAGATCGCGAAGACACGGCTCAGCTGCCAGCACGCATGGCCTGTTGGAGACACGGCCTCCGGAATGCCTTGCACACACACACACACACACACACACACACACACACACACACACACACACACACACACACACACACACACACACACACACACACACACACACACGCAGGTACGCATAGGCATCTTTACTCGAAATAAATTTTCGACTAATCCCCTCACTATGCAATTCTCCTCACGTACACTTGAGACAACTCCACAACTCGCATCATACACGCTATATATGTTAATTCAACAATACAAAACACTCGAGAGCGCTCCAACTTACAATACACTCTAGATAGACGATAACACAGGTTTGTGTACGATAAGAACAAAAGTGACATTCTTGAAAATATTAAAGCAAGCGCCTCACTACGTTCTCATGCTTTATTTGTGCATTCTATGAAAAGTGGTGTGCGCTGCCAACCGTTCAAAATCAACGAACTTTGTTGAAGCGAGTGTAGTTCAGCCGCATGCTCAGCGAACTAAGTTTAAAAGTGCACGGCGAACTCGTTCGGCCACATCGCAGCCGATGTTATCTCGAGTATCAACACGTTTTTTTTTTGTTGTGGTGTGTGGGAGGGGTGAGTTAAATTACATCAAGGAGAGGTTAATGCGGTCAGAACGTAAACACAAGGCTTGCGACCATTGACAAGCCTTCAGTGAGGCCTAGCTACGATGTCGATACGCGAAACATGTAGTTGCCTTTCGACATACTGTCAATTCGGGCACGCGTACACATGTATGAGGCAGACAATAAAAACGCATGAGTTGTAAAATAATACAAAAACTTGCACGCTTAGTTTTCCTCTTAGAAACACTGTTTCGGCAAACCGGACCCCACTAACAATAGTACAGAAGCGCACATCCCCAGCCTTTAAATACGAAACTACGCAAACTCGCAGCAAAAAAAAAAAAAAAGAAAAACGGGCCTCAGCTTTCAACGACGATTAAAAGCACTTATCGCTCTCAACAAATACACAGTTGAACAAATAAGCAGTCACTTACCTGAAATTTGCTGCAAGACAGTTGAACTTGCGACCCAAGGACAGGACATGTGGCAATCGCATGTTTGAGGGCGACCACGGAACCTTCTTCCAAGTGGTACGTCCGCTTTATCTGAATGTGCGGTACAGTCAGCAGACAACGGATCGGCGGCATCTCGGATGACGCAGCGCACAAAATTGACGTTCCAAAGTCCTCAGCGCGAGTGAAGAAAATGCACGCCAAATACTATTCAAACGCTTCAGCACTCTGCGAACGGCGCAGATAGTCACGTTTTCAACGGCGCAGTTATCAAAATGGCGCGCACTCACGAGTACTGACGGAGGAGTGAAAGCTTGCGGGTGTGGAAAGAGATGCCGAGAAAGTGCGGAAGCATCACACCTTCTATATGCAATGGTATCTCCCTCCGCGCTCGCTTCTCTACGTTGAATTTGAGGGGGCGGAGAGGGACAGGGGGTAAACCATGCTTACATGGACACGACCTCTCTGACGCGTTTGCTGCTGGAGTCGTCACTTGCAAGCGAACGTAACCTTCCAAAGACGCTGCCACTCTTTCTCTCTCGTCTCCTTACATCTTTCATCCCCTCTTCCCGAAGGCGCTGTGCCCTGCCACGGCCGCCGGAGAAAGAAGTAAAAAAGAAGGGCCAGCAGCCGTCGTCGTGCTAACAGCGCTCCCGAAAGGAAGTGGTAATGGCGGCGTCTCCTTCTTGATCAAGCACATCCTATATTCGAGTAGCGCGTGAGAACGGCGTGCGCTCGTCGTGGCTGTTGAATTTGAGCCTTTTGAACTTTCCGGAATGTCGTTTGAGTGTCGTTTGTAGAAAAATTATTTCAAAAGTACCTCTCCTTCTTTCGATACCAAATTTGTTCCACATGTAAATATAAAAATATTTACACACATGTTGAACCTTTGCAAGTGTGTGTTCATTTTTTGTGCATTTTCTTGATTGTTCTTGTACAGTTTTCTGCGAAGCAAAAAGTGTATATCATGATCTTTTCTTATGAAAATAAAGATATTACAAAAAATAACGTTGTGACAATGGCTTTATAAAGGATTTCCTTGTTTGTGTGGTGTCGATGACACCATAATCTTAAAAAATGCAGTACAACATACACTTTGCTCCACTCAAGTCTTTTTAATATGTAAGCATGGATGCATTTAATACTCGTGCCACACGGGCAGAAAAAATGGCATTTATCTCCTATAATGCTTTCAGATTGAAGGCCATTCGCGTGGTGCCACATCACGGATGAACGAAATCGCAATCGCCCAAATGCCGTTCGTCCTCTAATGTCATCGCCAGGACTCATTTGATTGAGAAATATAAAACGACATTTGATTCGACTAGAAGGAAACTTTTCGCGGATCTTATTTACACCAACCACTCAAACAACTGCTTAAAACTTCTCTTCAGCTGGTATATATGCAATGTAAAATAAATGCGCCAGGCGCCATTTCCTTTTTATGCTGTGGATCTGACTAGCTTTGGCTTAAGTTGCCATGGTTGGTTGCAACGTCGTGAAACAAACTAATGAACGAAAGCTAACGGCAGTGTAATATGCTTATTTATTCTTTCAATTATCATTCGATGTGTATGAAGCTTGTAAACGCTTGTTTATTTTTTATTGCTATATATACCCACCCAATGCTCACTAGGAAGGTGGTGCGATCGAAATCATCAAGTCAAATGTCATTCGCTTTGGACATAACAGCAACGCCGAGAAAAAATGTCATTCGGGAACTGAGTGCACGTGTCTTCGCTATATATACCGAATGTCATTTTCTGTGCCCGTGTGGCACGGGTACACCCTTAAGTCCTTCCCTTAACACCCTTCATCTTGTTCAACAACACCCTTTTTGTCTGTACACCCTTCTTGTAGGGTGTCCCGAAAGAAAAAAGGGTGTGAAATTTTGAAAAAAGGGTGTAAATTGCGATAACACCCTTTTTACACCTATAAGGGTGTAAAAAATTTTACTGTGTACTGGGTCCGCTGCGGCCACCGACGCGGCTCGTAACAAGACGCATTGAGTCGTGCGTTTTAGTTAGTACCTTCTCCACCTTTCGGTTTCTTGCTGGTGATTTGGGCCAAAATTTTGTCTTCATCACGGCCCCAGCTGAGCGCTCTCCTCCAGAATGAGCTCAAGGAGCCAACTTTATGTTCTATTCTATTTCGTTACGTTACTGTACGTGTAAAAATTTGAGTTGTCATTTTAAGAGTCTTGTGTCCCACATGTGCCTCTTGATGTAGAGGGAACAAAATTCCGATAGACACGTAGCTATGTATATGTTGTAATGTACTTTGTCTGGTGTTCTGTCGGGTGACAGAACACCAGACAGAACACCTTGCTTGTGTCGTGTGTTGTCTGCTGTCGAACCGTTCTTGACAAGTTGCAGAACCATCGACGAGTGCTGATACCAAAAATCGTCAAAAGAGATGAGCGAAGCTGGCCGGCAAGTTGTGGCGACCAGCCAGTGGAGCTGGGATCCGTCCTCAAGAATGGGATGTGTTCACGGAACGGAGTCTGGAGCTGCATTCTCCCCATGGCCCTGGAGGCAAACCTGGAGGGACCTGGCGAACGAGCGCGCCCGACATCCGAGCCACGTGTAAGCAGCTGGTCTTTTCCGGCGCTGCGAGTCCGCACCGAACGTCAATGCCTCTGCAAAAGGCAATCTGTGTCAAGGCCAGCAATCGAGCCCGCCTGATGCGATCGTATGAATGACGTCATCAAGCGGCGGCGCCGGTCTGTCACGCAACGCACCGCGAGCTCCCTCAGCCCGCGAGCCCGTTGAAGCAATCGGCGCCTTCCAGTCTGGCGGTTCACTTCCTGTTTGGACTTCGTCTTCCTATAGACACTTTCCTCAACACAGGTTAATGACCACCATTTTCCTTTCCTCTTTCATGATGATTCCGTACGTACGTGAAACTGAAACTGCCCTATGTCACGAATTCACTATCGTTTACGTAAAGACGCCACGGCAATCTCGATAAGATATGTTGCAGAATGCGCATGACCCACGAAATGTTTCGAAATGCACGTCGTGTGCTCGAACGCACGTCTATCCTTCACGGAGGCGACCCGTACCATACGTTACCTTGCGCGGAGACAGGGCGTTTGGCATTATGTGCTACACACATATACTAGGCTACATCATCAACGCTGCTTAGCAGATGCCACATCTTGATTATGTATGAAAACGTGACATCAATGTGTACGGTGCTATTGTTAATGGTGCATTCAGACGACGGACCGAATCCGGATTTCTCGTGAACGCGGACGGCTAATCCGCGGATGATCCGCCTGCAGGCGCATCCACACGACGGACGGTGTCCTAGGAGAAAACAGCCGGATTACCCTCGACAGCAGGTTCGGCGCTTACCTGCGCGCGCTGAAAGCAGACCGGTTTGAGAGTATTCAAAATGGATGCCCGCAAGAAGCGACGCTTGACTGCGATGTCTGTTGCGTTGTGACAAATGAACAACGAGTGTTATTCTTTCAGGAAAAAAGGGAGTTGCTGGCAGAATGTTCTTTCAACTACATTGTTCCCCACTTGTAGAACTTCTGAGCGTATCTCCCATCCTTTTTTGAGAAGCGGCACGTCGCCGGTTGCAGAAGTTAGAATATTTCACCATCATGATGGCTAAGAATCTCGCGTGTCAAACGACGGCGGCGACATTTCCCGAACCACCAAAAATTATTTCTGCGTATTTAATCACCTGAGAACAAAGCCCCCGGAAACTAAGTAAACCATGCTCAAGCGTAGATGATGCCGACCAGTCATGCGCAGCTATTCGCGAGCCATGAAGGCCATGCCGCGAGCAAACAAAAATGTACTGGTTGCCAGAAACCACGAGCTAATCCGCTGAAGTATCGGCTTTCCCCCGCCAGAATCCCGATGTGAGAAACAGGTTGCGGTCATCCGTCCGCGAGTCGCGCGGACGAGTCGTGGACGAGGGGAATCGCTGATGTGAGGTCACGTGATGCGCCGTCCGTCCCGCCACATCCGGATTCGGTCCGTCGTCTGAATGCACCATAAGTGTGACAAGTCGATGGACATGACTGCGAGGGAGGTATTATGATGGGATGAGAAACTTGGAACGAAAAATGTTGAAAAGCCATTAGAGGTTTTTAGTTTGACGTTTTTGCGCTCCGCTTAGCAGCTAAGCGGAGCGGGAACGCGAGTGCGCATGCGCCCTCCGCTAAGGCCTTAAGCGGGTTACCGGAGCGGGGATTACGGTCCGCTTACGAGCAGCCTAAGCGGAGCACGGTGCGTCGCTGCCGTTTTTGCAAGCGGAAGGGGGACAACGCGCGCGCCCTCTCTAGTGCGTGCAGCAACTTTGCTCATTTCAAGATGGCTTCCTCCGGAGATGGCACGCTTTCCGCGAGTGCTGCAGCTTCGCCGTCACCTGCCCAGCGCAAGCCGCGAAAACACAGTTTCAACGGTGAAAAATAAAAACGCCGCCACCACGCACGCGTCAAAAGCGCAAACAACACACAGTGAATGCTTGCAATGGTTCTGGAACGGAACCTTGCTGGCTTTTGAGCGGCTACTATCAAGTCAGAGCTTGTTTCTTTGTCAGAAAAATAGACGGTTAATACATTGAAAGTGGATTTCTAAATACTTCGGGAAAAGATAATTTATACGTTATTGTTTTGCTTTGTATACGTGAAAAAAATGTTTTTTATTTTGTTTACCGACGATGAAAACGACCAGAGGGCGCTGCTACTGCGAAAGGTCCGCTTCGCTGTCGGCAACGAATAACTAAAAGAGAAAAATCAGCCGCCGCTCCGCTGCGGCTTCGCGGGTGCTCCCGGAGCGGGGCGGACCACAAAAACGTCAAACTAAAAACCTCTATTGCCATAGGCATCAACATCCGTTGACAATTGAAGCGCGACTACGCCAGGAGAGGGAAACGAAAACTAAAAACTCAATATAATTTCTTTTTCAGATAGTCGTAATTTTAAATATGTAAGAGTTAACTATAAGTTTACTTTACGGTTTATCTTACACCTGGGTAAATGAATGGTTGCTTCATATTTTGGCAGAATGCCGTAAATGCGCGGGGGGGGGGGGGGGGGGGGTCGTATCTACACAAACTTCTACTCAGCGCTTGTGTTTAGTTCGGCGCATTCCCGGGTCAATGAGGCACCGCTCACTCTTGTGTGGTGGTTTAATGTGTACCTTCCGTAGTTTATTTATTTGCTGATGTGCAATTTACTGGCGTGACATTTCAGAGGAGAACTAGTTCAGAGAATGCGTAAATAGCCGCTTTTGTGACTGCCGACTGCCTTCGCTGGCGCACGGCAGGCGTGCCCTCGTCTTCGGTGACGATAAATGTGACACGATAAGCAACGAGGTGCTGTACTCTACGGTTCCCAAAGCGATATTCTCAGGCTGATGTCTCACTGCAGTGGCTTTCCACGATTGGGCAACGTGAGTTTTCGAAATTTAATGCCTTGTGCTCGTGAATATTTGTGCTATATAGATTTCCATTTGCGAAGTTTTTGGTGTGCATTGCAAGTAGACCTTTTGGCAAACAAAAAAAATCTTTGCTTCTTCAAACTTTCTTGATGGTCTTTCTTTATTTCTCGCGAATGAAATTGGGGAGTTATAAAGGCACAATAAAATCGCCCATTTCTAACGGCACATAAAAGGTGAGCAATTAATTCTACTTGGCACTATGTAGAGCAAATAGACGACCTCGCTATCACTTCCGGTTGTGACTTCATACTTTATTTTTTCATTTTTTGTTAGCTGTTTGTTGTCCCCTCTATAAATAGATCGTTACGGTAGTAATGAGCCGTCAACTATAGATACATAAGCTTTTATGGAGGTTACGGTTCCAATTTACATATACCTTGCATGACCTCCGAGATCGGCAAACAAACTTTGGAGGCAAGATACCAGTGCTGCAAACCGGCGTAGCCACTTTTTCCTTCTCTAGAGTAAGATATTCCCTAGATTTTCCTAAATTTTTGTGTAGAGCGGTTTTTTGAAGAATTAAATGGGTTTCTGCCGTGGAAAACAATATTGAAGTTCACTTTTATGATATCATGGTGCATTCGTTTGAAAATATTCACTAAAGTCACCATGTTGAAGGTAAAAAAATGTCGCAGTACAATTTGCAAAGCTTTAAACAACATTTTATTCTATGAAATCACTAAGGTAAAACGGTCATCACATTGGGAGGGGGGGGGGGTAGGTTATGTAGTATCGCAGTATTCAGTATTTTAGACTAATCACCGAGAAAGAACAATCATTCCGTCTACACACAACCAAACAACATTTCAAGAAACAGTACATATACTACAAAACCTTGCATAATGGCAAAGAAGGGATAAATTATTAAAATATTTTAAGAACACTGCTAGCTGTGCAATGCGAAACACGAAAATATTACTCTACGATAGAGTGCACTTGTAATAGCATGGAAGTGACAAAATGATGATGATGATGATGATGATGATGATAATAATAATAATAATAATAATAATAATATAATAATAATAATAATAATAATAATAATTATAATAATAATAATAATAATAATAATAATAATAATAATAATAATAATAATAATAATAATAATAATAATAATAATAAATACCAGAACGAGCATATAAAGCGCAATACATGAAATATTGCGGCAGGGAAGCTTACAACATTCAACAATTCTGTTATTCTTCTATTTCTGCGATTCTTTTAATTTGTAACTATCCTGCAGAACATACTTGGTACTGTTCATATAAAACATGAAGTGATGCACACTTACATAACTTACAAACAATCTCTTGAAAAACGTACTCTCAAGATTTGTCATGATATCTGCTGCAGGATATTGTAACGAAAAATAGTTTAACCATGAAAGCATATTATGCCAGTTAGGTGCTCATCCCTCGACACCTGATTGATATGTGGGGTTTAACGTCCCAAAACCACCATATGATTATGAGAGAGGCCGTAGGGGAGAGATCCGGAAATTTCGACCACCTGGGGTTCTTTAACGTGCACCGTTCACTATTTATTAATAACACGTAAACGGGACTATGGCAATACATACAATATAAACCTAAAATTTGTTTATTTACACAAATTCTTTGCACAAACACTCATGGCGACTCGTAGATGTTCTCCGTGACGACTGCACGATCGGCCGCCTTCCCTCTCCTGAACTCCGAGTAGCTTTTTTTAAAATTACGACATTGCAGGCGTTCTTCATTGATGCACCAGTATGATTTAACGTGAGGCAGCCTGCAAATACCAGAAAATCAAGAAATACAAGAAAAGCACGATGAGATCCGCCAACAAGGCTTTGAAGGACCACCCAAAGAAGATTTCTGAAAAAAGCAGTTGACTTGCTTCCAAGCTTGATTGATATGTGGGGTTTAACGTCCCAAAACCACCGTATGATTATGAGAGACGCCGTAGTGGAGGGCGTCGGAAATTTCGACCACCTGGGGTTCTTTAACGTGCACTCAAATTTGAGCACACGGGCCTACAACATTTCCGCCTCCATCGGCAATGCAGCCGCCGCATTTCTTCCAAGCTATAAGTACGACATAAGGGGAATAGACTTTTGAGAGGCTCGTTTCTTTACTAAATCTAATTAAACCAACAGACAATCCAGCCAAGCAAAACATAAGTGAAACTATTTTTTAACCGTAGTGTAAACATAATAACCTAAGCTAAAACAAGCTAAAGTTGTCAAAAAATGTCACTTTCTGTGAGTGGGATTACAACCCACTGGCCTTGGAAATGCATGTATGATGCTCTACAAGCTATGAGCAACAGAACTATCGATTCAATGACACGGCAGGGCAGCAATATTTTCAGCCTAAAAATTCTGGAAGCAGTAATATAGCATGTAAAAAGGCGAAGTCATCACTCATTCAAATATAGCGTTGAAATTCAGCTTTGCGTGCAATGGTTCAAGTGGTACAAGTTTCGTAAACTATGGCATATACTATTGTAGCCTGCCACGGCTCGAACAGCGAAGTAATGCACTCAGATACTGCGCCACAATTACTGTGACTTTCTTGAAAGCGTCACACAAAGTGGGCATGAGGGTGTCAGTATAATCAAACTGTCGTTCTGTTTTCAGTCACAGTGCTATACTACCAAGCTTGCACCTCTCATTAGCAGCAAAAGGAACGAAAGCGTGGCCGGAAAATTCTACCCTTTCCTGTAAACAAAGATTTTTGCTACATGCCATTCTTTAAACCTTACACCTATAAGCATCCCATTGTTGCTGCACGAGACTGCATATAAAGGCAGGCGGGAATGCCTCGACAGTGCTTCCTTGGAGATCAGGGATATTTCAAACTGTCCAAAGGACACAACATGGTGCTTTCCGTGTCATCTTACTGCTCCTTTTACGAAGAATCAGGGCATATATTCGCAATGTCCACAGACTGTCGCGCCGCCAAGCGGAAGTCGGGAGCGTCTCTTCAGGGACGATCATTAGCCAGACGCTCCCTCACCGAGATCAGCGCACACAAATGACAAAAAATAGAAGAAAGTGCATAAAACAAGCGCCGATTTGTTTCACTGTCAAAACCCATAAGGCTGATGTCCCTTTCCGGGCAATTGTTACCGAGTGGCACTCATGGCAACACGTTGTGTCTGGTTTTTTACAGAGGCATTTAGAGGCGTTGCAGTTCGTTGACCTTGTCCTTATTCGTAATTCGGATGAGGAGGTAAAAGTGTGGGTCGAGTTGTACTGCGTCCAGCGTAGACACACAAGACCTTTTTTATTCTTTGCCACATGATTACCTTATGAGCTTTGTGAAAGAAACGATTGTCGAGGAAAATGATGAAGTGGTGTTTATTAAAAAAAAACACACAGCGCTTGTGTAGTGCACTTTCTTGGGTTTCTTTTTGTCCTTCTTGTGCGATGATTGTGATGCGTATGTTCCAACTAGCCCAATTTGCTACTTTACATCAGACGTTCCCTTGTTCGGCTGTGCTAGCCTCCGTGTTAACGCGTTAGCAAAAAAAAAAACGAACACCACCACTTCGCATGTTTTTGGCTTCAGTGAACAAACCAGACTCTCCGTGACACGCTAAATCCTATTCGTTCTTGCGAGGTGCCAAGTTTTCACAAAAATACGTCGCAACACGTACTTTCGATGATAGCCCACAGAGTAACATATCATCTCTGCAAAATTTTCGTAGCCACGAAGGCTGCTACGTCTCTGCTTTTTGTATCGTGTCTAATGCGCTATACCCTTTCGAAGTTGGTTTTTTTGTCAGAATGCACCTGAGAAGAAATCAAGTATTTGGGGATAATTTAATTGCCATACACCACGCACGCTTTCCTTGCATTATCACGACAGTCCCTGTAGTCAGGAACCTTTTTTTTTTTCAGGGTGGAAGGGAAGAGCACACTTGTTGAAGATTTTAGGGGCGAAGCTTTTTATGGCGTGGCTTGTGCGTCCCCCGTTGTCATTGTGCGTAACCGCAGGTGGCACATACCCGGATATGAGTCACAGGGGATGGACGGTAATGTGCCACAGGGGAAGTAGAGATACGATCGCGCGACTACGATCGGGATAAAAAGATACGAGATGGTGATACTTTGAGTGTTCACAAGGTGGACGGACAGACGGACGGACGGACGCACAGATGGTCAGGCAGAGAAGCAGACGCATACGCACGGACGGACGGATAGATGCACAGACGGACGGACGCACGGACGCAAGCAAGAATGGACGGACGGACACTTCGCCCCACTCATCATCATTCCCTCCGTGGATATGCTGTGATTTTTTTCCTAAAAACCCCATTTCGTTATTTATTCTCGGCAAAACGCCCCCTCCTCCTCCATACGAATTCCGAGGTTGGGAGGAGGGGAGGCTAGGGCCCTGCATTCTGTTCACGTAATAAGTGGTGCCAGCCCTATCAGCCTGGCAATATACAATCACATTCCTAATAGAGACAGTATAGGATTGGACGTGTTGGTATAACATGATATCTCAGCGCTCTGTCTCGTCTCCTCTATCCTCTCCTGTCGTTTGCGCTGTTAAGCACTCTTTATCATTCTTGATAGATATTACTTGCTAGTCAAGCTTTCAAGAAAGCAAATGCGAGCAAGCCAAATCAAGATTACAGTTTCGTGGATGAAATACACCCTAAATACTCTACTTTTTTAGAGAGCCTACGATACCCCCCTCCCCGCCCCCCCCCCCAAAAAAAATTGAAAGATCGCTCATAAGTCCCCACACGATAGATCATTATCTGGTTTGCCATGCGTTTCCTTCCTGGAAAAATCACTGCTCGCTGCTTTGCTATCGAAAATGCTCTACGTCATGCTGATAACGCGCTACTCGGGTTTCATTATATGTGTCACGTTTTAGTACTGAAACGGGATCTAACGAAACCCGAGTTGGTTTGGTTCTTGGCGGGCTTGTCAGTATGTATACTCGTAGCTTTTCGAACAACGCTTAAAAGAAACAGAAAAAAAAACTTAGATGTTTTACTTGATTGATATGTGGGGTATAACGTCGCAAAACCACCTTATTAATATACGAGAGACGCCGTAGAGGAGGGCTTCGGAAATTTCGACCACCTGGGGTTCTTTAACGTGCACCCAAATCTGAGCACATGGGCCTACAGCATTTTCGACTCCATCGCAAACGCAGCCGCCACAGCCGGGATTTGATGCCGCGACCTGCGGGTCAGCAGCCGAGTATCTTATCTACTATAGGCCACCACGGCAAGGCATTTAGACGTTTTACTGCGCGAGCAAAAGCATGTCGCGAAACTCGACTTGATCTGAATCGTTGCGCCGGTGTTTCAAAACGGGTGCAAGGAGGACTTTTCTGTGCATGGCTTTGTTGAATTATTTCGCGGAATTTGAAACTCCATCGTAAGAGCGAACACTCATGTAGCGAATTATCAGTTATAGCGAAATAAACACGAACTTAAGTTCAGTCAGCCAAGCTTCGTTTCAGTGATATTTATTCGCAACGTAGGAGCGTTGCGTATCAAAGAGCACGCTCAAGCCCCTCCGAGATTTACTCACCACCAGCGTTAAATGATGTATATAAATATCTCCCCATTATTACACCGGCGCGTGGTTTAGTCGTCTAACGCAGCGCGCTGCGGAGTGAGGGATCACGTGTTCGAATCTCCGGTCGGATGTTCAGGAGTTTTAAAGACGATAGTTTTTCTTGGGGAGCTTCGACGGAACAATTTTGGTCTGTCTGTCTGTCTGTCTGTCTGTCTGTCTGTCTGTCTGTCTGTCTGTCTGTCTGTACATTTGTCTGTTTGTCCGCCCTTACAATACCTCAAAGGGCCAACCCCATCCGCAGCGCCCACCAATAGCGCTCAACATTCAGCGTTCATACTTGTGTGATTTTCAATTAAAAAGCCTTTATTGCGAATACCTGAGGCACCATAACAACACGCCAATATTCTGCATGTGTGTCTTTCACTAGAAAAGGCATACATAAGTAATTCTAAGGACCGTAGCGTTTATCACGCTGTGCTGACCATGCAACACTTGAACGAAAAGGCAAGTGTTTCCAACGTATTCCTAAGACGACACGGTGGTGGCACCTACCCTTCGCCTTGCGTTCTACACCTTATCACCTCTGAGACGGGCGCGCACACCCGTCTCAGAGCCACGCGCCTCGTTTTCCAAGAAAACTGCCAGATGGCGCTCATGTCTCACGTGTGACATGACTTGATGCGCTCGTTCGCCTCCACTGCACGCTCGAGGCACTCTAACGCAGCGCCTCCAGAATACCATTCACCGATTTTCTTGCGCAGGACATCAAATAAATATTTTGTTCACTCTCTTCACACGCAAGACTATCGTCCTTCGACGATATTTGCAGAATAACATGCAGATACGGGGCCTTTTTTTTAGAATAAATGCGTACCGAAATCAATGGGCCCCTTTCTGTGAGAGTTTGTCAACGTTTACGCCCTTGACAAAGATATGGGCAGTAATAGTCTTTCTGGGAATATCCGAACACACAGGCCATTCGAAGCACTCGCTTTGAAACAAGCAATAGATTTGCAAACCCTTGCAGGGGATTTCGCAGACGTGTACACATCTGGTAGATCAGCAGGAGCAGCGATTCCTCTGTCACCCCAGTCTTTTCACACGATGGATACGCCATTCACCTTTCGAGAGCTGGACATGGCACTTAGCAAATTAAGAAGACGCTGTGCCGTGGGTCCCGATTTGATCAGCAATCAAATGCTGACAAATCTACCATATGAGCGAAAAAAGGGCCCTTTTGGACATATTTAATCATGTCTGGAGCACGGGAGAGATCCCATTTGTTTGGAAGACAGCATGGGTGGTGCCAGTCCTAAAGTCCGGAAAGGACCCTGCGAGCCTCGCGTCATATTGACCGGTATCTCTTACATCATGCGTATCCAAGTTGATGGAAAGATTAATATGTACAAGATTAACTCGGTACCTTGAACAAGGAAGACGATGGCCATCGTGTATGACCGGATTTCGCCCACAACTGAGTGCCCACACTCTAAGCCGAAATTCAGCAAAGTTGGACTAACTGCAGTCGTTAAACCAATGGACGAACGGTTCGTCCAACAGGGACTAAATGTGTGACAATGCGTGTCTTGCGCAAACGCCCGGCAATGAAGGGACCAACGGGGAGGGCAACTGCGCCGCGATCGCCTCCTGTCGATGCTGCACTGCAATGCTCGGCGTGGTCGGCGATCATGAAAACAAGTTATATATAGGCTATACGCCACTCTGAAAGTGAAGCACTATGAAACGAATAGAAGATGTTATGAGAGGAAAGTAGTACAACACGCTGTCAGTGCACACAGCAAGTGCCCTCGCGTTTCCACCATGCCGGCACGGGCGAGCCGAAGCCAAGTGAAAGTCTCCGCAAACACGGGCAATGCCGAGAACTCGCTTTAATGTGCTGAATAAGTTCGAACTACGGTGAACACTGACAATGCTAATAAAGGTAAGCTGTTCATCAGCGGTCGTGTATGCGCACAGTGACCACAAGTTCAAAGCGATATATAGGAAAAGTAGGCTTCGTACGTCATCGGTATCAAGCGGGCTGCCGGTGTGAGTGCATTGCCGGCACAAGCGAAGGAAACGTCGCGTACAAGTTCACGAAAATAGTAGCTCAGGCAAACTTATGTCTTTTTATCCATGCGACAATCGTTATCGAAAATCCAACGTGTAGGCGATCGCGGATACGACTAATCGTGCGGCCAGCGGTACACAGGTTGTGCCTTACCAGCACGATGAAAGAACCGTGCCTGCGAACGGTCTCGTCGCTGTAAGTATACAGATATCTACATCACTCCGTCAGACACAGCGAACATGGGGCACTTACCTATTGTTCATTTGTTACTATGAAATAACGACGACGAAAATTTCACGCGAGCCACATGTTGCGATCGCCGGCGGTCGTTTAGCCGTACTCGTCGTAAGCCTAGCGACGCCGTCGGCAAGCCGACACGGTATGGCATCGGCGGGGCGCCTGCGGCTGCTTCGCCGGCTTTCCCGCTCAAGCGCCGCTGCTATGTTTGTGTTTGCGGACTCGTGCGCCAGCACTGCGAACGCTGGTTCGGCCGACATGATCGAATACCAGCTGATAATTCGTAGTCTCGGGCTGGAAGCATGTTGAATATTAGATGGATCCATAATAAAGGATCGGTGCGCATCGGTGCTACGAATTAGCCGATGTAAATTTTCGCGTTACGGTATCAATGTTTATTGTTTTTTTAAGCCGAGTAAAAGTCGCCCACTGGCACTAGATGGGAGGTCAAAATAATGTGCTATATATACCCGAGAGTCTGTTCTCTGTAGTACAGCGCGGGCAGTCAGTGTTTGCGGTGTTTTACTTTGATATAATAGTGCGTATGTGTGTGTGTGTGTGTGTGTGTTGCATGAATAACATGCTATTATCTTCAGTGCTGATTAAATTGGAATAAACATAAAATATACTGCACAAACGCAGTGTCGCCACTCTTTTTTTGCCATTGGTCCAGATGGTTCAACTGTTAGTCCCGCTGGAGCATTCTACTGGGGCCAACATTTAAACCAAGTGGAGTAAGTGCTTGGGGTAACAGTTGAGCCCTTGCAGTTACTCCCGCAGTTAGTCCAAAATTGGTTCAAAATCTGTGGCAGCGCATTTAGACCCCTAAAGGACCAATGGCATACCCCACTTTAGTCTTTTTCGGCTTAGAGTGCAGGACAGTGTTTTGGACCTATTAAGCCACATCGAGCACCACCACGTCAGCGGACTCTCGACACTCGCCGTCTTCATGGACGTTGCCAAGGCATATGATTGTGTGCTTCAGGCAGGCATCGTGAACGGGCTCCAAACCATGGGTGTGTCGGGAAATGCTCTTCGGTTCGTACATGAATTTCTCAGAGACCGCTGTGTCCGTGTTAAGCTTGGAAATGTAACGAGCGAAGAGAGACGCGTTTCCCTCGGCGTCCCACAAGGAAGTGTTCTATCTCCCTTGCTTTTTAACGCTGCCATGGCCAGCCTTCCCAACACTCTGCACTCGGCTCTGAAAGCAGTTAAAATATCCATCTACGCCGATGACATCTGCATTTGAATCTCAGGGTACCATCTGCACAGCTGAGCGGTCTATTATTCGAAGCTTCGTAAGCCAGTTAATTTTCTAGTAAACCATTTAAAGTAGGAGCACCTTTTCTGGTCTATGCGTTTTTGCGCACTGGTCGTGTTTTAGACGCCGCGGAGAAAGGGCATACAACTCATTGCTCTCCGTGCCTTTGGAGCGCCGGAGAGGGAGTTTATGCGGCGAAACACGAGTGCCCCATTTCAAATGACGCCCGATTTGGTGTTCTTGTTTAAAAAAAAACGAAAAGACCAGTACATGTAGAGGCCGCAGCAGTGAACGCTATGGGCGTTCGGGTGCGACGTGATCTTGAAAGCCATTTCGATTTTTCAAGCTGCGGACGTGCCCTAAGCAGCTTCCAGTTCAACTTGTCATTCCCGTTGGGGGCCAGTTGAGCTATAGCTAGAACCAGCCGCTAACTGGAACCACCTGTCGGAGCAGTACTGGTATAGTACAAAGTGCAACATGCCTTCCACAATCTGCTGTGCGACCAGGTGCAACTAGTGGGTGCGAAAGAACTATTGAGCTAAATATTGCGCGTGTCTGCGCACCTTACGCTTAAAAAAAAAGCTACGAATTTCGCTCCACTAGTCGGACGCACCCCTAACCTGCCATAAAGTGCTTGCTGCATGGATAACTCGCCAGAACGACGTAAGGCAGACGCAACAGAGCAGACGCAACAGAGCAGACGCGCAAGAGCAGACGCAACAGCTCCGCGAGCTACGAAGAAATGTCAAAATCGCCCCTAATATTTGCCTCAGAAGCGAAGGACTGAACAATAGCGTTCACTCTTACCGATTACCGTATATATAGCTGTCGCACGACGTTGTGAACGCGTTGGGTAAGCGAACTACTCGCCTTCTCCTCAGCCGGTCGCGTGAGAAAGTGAAGTAGTGTGGGCCTCTTGTTATTGTCTTGAGTAACGTTGACGGATAACCGTGGTATTGTGGTAAGCTCTACTAGTAAGCTCAGCAAAGTCTCTGACTAAACATCGAGCACACCAGGACGTCCCTTGATCTGGCACCATACAGCACCGCGCACGTATACGCTTTGAAGGCTCAAAGTTCCGTCTTTAACTAGCTTAATACTAGCACGCGTGTCGTACAAATAAATCGTAAAATGTTATGGTCCTAACTACATTTAGGTTTTTATTGTCCATGGCCTCCGTGGTTGCTGGAGCTATTTCGGTTTTTTCTTTGGTTTTATCCCGAGAAAGCACACGGTCACGCACACATACTCATTTGCACAATGTACAAACGGAATACACCCATTAACAGAACATTCGAGGATGCGTCGTAAAACGATCCAGTGCACAGGAAGCGAGAGATGGAGGGAGAATGCCACTGCAGATGCGATAGACGCCGGAGTCATTCGTGTATGAGAACGCGAGCTTTCTACCGCTGGTCGTAAGATACATTCTTCGTGTATGTACAGTTTTGGACAAAAGTTCGCAGGCCACGCTTCCCTAGAAAGACATGGAATGGTGGTCTGGGAACTTTCGACACCCCCCCCCCCCCCCTCTTGTACTTCATCGCTTTGACATCATGCTTATACCCAAATTTAACGTAGCTAGGTTTTACAGAACGCACGTAGGAGATCTTGCCTGAAAATTGATGCCATGCGACGCTCGCTTGTACTTTCGAGTTGCATCGAGACGAAATAACTAAACATATCTTGCATTGTACCCACAGTTCGCTTTGATGAGCTTCCATTGTATGGGGTTTGTCCTATGTACGGCTGACGCAGAAGTCTAGCTAATGTTCGAGCCGCAGACAGTCGTACCATGCACGATTAACGTCCCCTATCCGTAGCTTGTCTCATTGCAGCTACACGGGTTCGGGCGAATAAGGCAACAGGCTAGGTCCACAACGCGACACTTTATTGCTATAGCGCGTACATGTCGCGTATAGAGACAGATAACAAAGGTGTTGACGCTTACTCCTTGGTCGTTGTCGTCCTCGGCCAACACCCTCTAGACTAGCTAGAGGGTGTTGCCTCGGCTCGCAGGGGGGTGGCGGGTTCGATCTCCTTCTTCCAAGGCCGGTGTCAGAGAGAGCGTGCGGCCGTCCGCGCGCTAGTTTTCTTTACTGACCTGGTTTTCCTCTCTATGACGAGAATAACACCTTTTCTCGCTGAGAGAGGGGAAACCTGTTCCGCGCGCCGGGAAAGGGGGAATCGCGAGTGCTGGCCGCGGGGGTGTTTCATCCCCTCGCAAGAGGACTTATTGACTTTCGAAGGGACAGTCATGTCAAAGAGAAAAGGAGGGTGAGCGCACTTGCTCCCCTACAGCATATACTTTTATGAAACGTTGGTAGATTGAAGGAAGAGCTTTCCCATCCTTCATTTTCAGGAAAACGCACCTCAACATCAATGATAGAGGTCAGTTCTGTTGTAGTGTATGCACACTCGCTTGTGGACGGCCATATTTGCACACTACCCAGTTATGGCATGGCCAGCGACGAAAGCGCGTGGCGGGGTTTCTCGCAGTGCCACCTCAACACAGTCTGACTTCTATCAAATCAAATCAAAGTTTATTTTGAATAGCATTGTTACAGCATGAAGGATATACAGAAGAGGATCCCTAGGTCAGGGGACCGTACCGAGACCTTCTAAAGTCCGTTGTTCCCTTGTGAGGTCTACATGCGGGGCCGCGTAGGTTTCGCGGTTGTCTCTGTAATAAGCGGTAGTTTCGTTGCATGTGGTGATCCCTTCCTGTTGGAAGTCCAGGGCTGAGTGGTCTACCTCCCAGTTGATTGAACGTCGGCCTACACGATGGGCCGCCTCACTCCCAGGCTTCGCCGCGTGAGCGGGCACCCACAAAAGTTTTATCTTATCGCTTCGCTCGTTTTTCGGCCATGTTGGCCGCGACCGGTTCAACACAGCCTATCATGAAGCTCGTGAGAGCCCATTCAGCGTTGCTATAAGGCCAGCGTGATGGCAGCGGCTTCTGCCTTTAAACCTGAGGCTGCTGTTACAGTGGCTGCAGTAATAGGTCATCCATGGCCTGTCACCGCACATCATAACTGTCTCTCGCCCGTTAAGCAGCATAAAGGTACAGTACACTATACGCTTCTATCGAATTAAGCAGGTGGTTCGGTTCTGTGAACACACGACAGCATCGACGTCACAAACCCCTGGGGGGGCATCGTGGTCATCTGAGGTTTCGCTGACAAGCTGCAATAGAAAAATAGGCACCTTCGCACAATGGCTTTGCTTAGTTGTATATATATATATATATATATATATATATATATAAGAGAGAGATAAAAGTGTCAATTTAAGGGCTCATTGTCTTTGTAAGACACAATATTCTTTGTTACTATGGACAGAGCGAGTATTGCGTGAGGTGATGGTAATTTTGTCGCGCTTCAGGCAGAACAGTGCGATAGAATAGAACGGAAATACTAGAAATCGCGTCAAAGTGTCCATTATCCCATCTGGTGCGAAAGGAGACTAAGTCAATGTTATTCCTGGCGCAGGTCTGTGGACTTCACTTCCTTGAGGCTGACTTCATCTCAAAGTTGTCACATTTCGACGCAGCGTCGGGAAGGACAGTGACAGTTGAAAGCGGGAGGGTGTGCTTATAGGTGCTGTATCATCGGTGTTTCCGAACTATCCTTCTTACCTGATCATGAAACGCAATTGTCGAGAATTTTCTATCTAGAAACGAGCTCGAATGAAAGACGAGGCTTTGAGCAAAGCGATTAAGAACCCTATAAGCACAAAAATATGCGAAGAAGAGAGAAACACTGTGTCCTCTTTCGCACACTTAAAAGGCAAGCTTTCTGATGTCTGCAATAATGATTTTGGGACCATCAAGGCCAACGATCGTTGTATAGTGTTTCTCCGCATCGAGGGTAATCCTTCACCACATGTGAAGTTCTCCGTCATTGCTTTGCTTTCTGATCTCTCACTATAGCAGTCTCATCGGGTATGATCAAGCTGGTTACATTACTCCGTTGAAGGCGCAGTTCCAGACGTATTTCGTGACATCTGTACGGTGTCCTCACTGCTCCAGCAGCTGGAAAAACACGTGGCTGAGACGCCTGAAGTTGCAAGTGCGTCGAAAACAGCGTCAATGTTGCAGCACATGAGCTCAGTACTGAATGAACTGTTGTCCCGAGATAGTCACACGACCGAAGAACACAGTGCTTTGTTTCGTCTGCTAAATTAGAAAATAGCTCTCACGCTCGCCGCCCACACTCGTCGCTGCAGTGCTGAAACATTGTCGTTTTCTAGCAACGTGCACTCCATATCTCCACATGCATATAGCTTTGCCAGATCAGTGTCGACGTTGACGTTGCCACATCCATCAACTCTTCGCCGCGTTTGTTTCAAGTGTGGAGGCAATCCACAAAAAGAGTAAAACGAAGCCAACTTCCTTCCTCACATTTGAGAAAGAGTGAAGTGAATGCAGCCGCACGAAAAGACTGTGACGCTAATGATTGACGAAATCAATATCAAGGCATACTTCGATTATAAAGGGGGCAGCATATTTGGATCTGCAGCCAATTCTCCAGAGGCAGCCACAACAGCTAATGTTTTTCTGGTTCAATCACTCCTGTCACCTAACAAAGATGTAATACACATTCTACCCATTTCCAAAATGACCGCCGAAATCCTACATGCGTCCTGCAAGATCACTTCAGAAGTATAATATGCCGGCAATGTAGTAGCTTTGGCCTTCAGAGATCACAGGCTTCATAAGAACGCTACAATAAAGTTATTTCCATCACACTCTAAAAAAATATTGACTAAAAAGGGTGTCTTTTTGTCCCACAACAATAATCGTCATCAGGCTTGCGTGCACTTCCTTTCTTGAAAACTCGGCGCTGGCCACTTTCCTATCGATAATGCAATGTAACCCTGATAATGGACATGTCGATCGTGACCGGAATGTACCGGGCACGGGGCGATAGCGCAAGGATGGAACGCAATATAGATGACGATTATTGTGTTGGGACAAAAAGACACCCTTTTTACTCCGTCTTTTTTTAGAGTGCATTCGTAAGAACACTTCGCAGACGCACTGGGGTTTCATGAATGTGCGTCCGGTCAGTCACATGTGAACTGTGAAAAAGCATTTATTTCATCGTCGACCTTGCCCTTCGCGACAAGCAAAACTCGGCAGCAAAGACAATTTCACCTTTGGAACACCACGCTTGGCATTGCAATCTAGAAAATGCAGTACGTCCAACAACAATAACCCGCACTTCATACTGAGAAACTTCATGGCGCACACACTCAGATGAAGCTGCGGCGCGGTGGACGGCCGCGCTAGCTCCAACCTCCAGGCTCAACTAGGCATCCAACAATCACATGAAGCTGTGACGTCCCCGCAAACACGGACTGAACCCCGGTCTTTTCAAGATGTTTTCGCTCGTTTCTTAAACCCAAGCATAAAAAAAGGAAAAGAAAACCTCCGGTGTAACGAATGGGCATTCCGGAGCGGAGTACCTGGAAGGATTATTTCTATTGTTCTCGCGGGTTCCCCCCCCCCTCCCGCGCAAACACGAGGACCGGGCGGCGCCTTGTCGTCTACAGACAGTGTGACAGTGTATGGTGGAGATAATCCGCGCGCACCCTTCAGATTTGTGGCATGGGGGAGCAGCAGAGCACCTTTTGTTGGTTCGGGGAATGTGACCCTGTCGCAGCGCGTGTGCCGAGTCCGACCTGACTTTTCGTCAGCCTCCGTGGCTCCAGGGCTCATTACTGCGTTCTGCGCGGATGGCCACCCGTGGCGTTGAATGACGAAGAAGCGGCGGCTACGGAGAATTTCGCGGGAGACACCGAGCTGCATGGGAACGTTGAGACTTGGTCTGGACATCGGCTCATCAAGTACCGGAAGCATCGGGACCATCGTTCGCCCGTAATTAAAGTGTCTTGGGACAGCTCGCCCATCTCTCTCTCTGAGGCTTGAGTTTGTACATTGTTACTTGCTGGGCTTTGTTTGGGAGAGGGTTTTCTACTGGTGTGGGCCGCGGGAACGGCCGTCGGAGACGACACACTCCGACTGACAAGAAAATATGCGGCGTCGATAGTGGCGATTGGTTTGGTGCCCCGGTAGGGCGGAGTCGGGTCCTACAAAAAGGGACTACGAGACGATACGAGGCGGAGTCAGAGATACGATGAGAAGGGAGTCAGAGATACGATGCGATGAGCTCGAGATGGTAGAGAGACGGAATGGAAAAGGAAGATAACGGTGCGAAGAGATAGCGATGAGAGGCGATGAGATGATGACAGAAGCAAGGACGGTACGATGAGGAATGAAAGTTAGGGATAGGAGGCGAGTGAATGGAGCGTTACGAAAGAGGGCTAAGAAGGAAATCACTGAGAGGCACGACGTAGGCGACGATGACGAAGACGATGAAGACGCTGACGAATTGGACAGATCAGACCTCGACGCCAAGAACCAACCTTCGGTCCCGATTCGAGCAGCCAACTCCGAGGCCCCGACTACATGGACATTCTGTGAGACAAACTTCACCTCCCTTACTTAAACGAGCTTTGCGGGAATGAATGTGGCATATTGAGACATTTTCGCGGTTTTATTAAGTAATGACTTTATCATTTGTGTCGTCCTTTGTTTACTCTGTATTGAGGCACCCTTGTATTGTCACCGTTACTTCGCTTATGTATCCTGTTTCACGTGTCGCGATTATTTGCTGATGTGTTACAATCTCGTGTAACAGAGATGTCATTCACGGACAGTATGTGTGTACGCCATTTACACTTGCTATTGAATTAAATGCGTCCACGATTAAGAAAAGATCGTGACGTCATTTACTTCTCGGCCCCAGCACGAATCCCTGTATGTGGAAAGTGATTGAGACACGTAGCCAAGAGGGAACCGGATAAAAAGGGGTTGAGTGGTCTTCCCTCTCTTGGGCGATCGGTGACGTAGTGGGGACATCTCAAAGCAGCGATGACACGGGATCTCCGGTGCTCCTTGGAGGTGGCCTAGACTATGGCCACGATTTTGTCGGAGTTTTCACCACCAACACACATCGCAGGCAGCTACCATTTCGCACTGTTTTATCTTTCGCAGCCGTAGCACCTATGGCGCCCCCTGCATATTTAAAATACTTGTAATATGTGTTTAATTAACAAATATAAATTGATTGAGTTGCCAAACACCTTTTAGTATAATTTTTGTAGGTTTAGCGCTTTATACACTGATAGTTAATACATTTAAAAAGCTTTAGATAAGGATTCTTTAAGTGACGTCACTTCCGTGCGGCGCAGGAGCCACTTCTGTGTGGAGCTGGCTGCTGCACCGCGCGGCGCAGGAGACGCTGCCTTCAACCGGTTACGGAATAATGCGGTTGCCTTGGCTGATTCTTTATTGTATGGCTATCTCTTTTTTAAACAGAAGTGGACGAAATACACCGGGACTTGTGCGGGGCTACGGGTGTTTCGCTATCTTTCGCCCGATTGTTTTAAGCACATCGATACGCCCAGCAGCACACCAAAGCGTCCTTCGGAACACAATACCTGTGCGTACAACGGTTACGTGTAACCGAAAGGCATTCCTTGGCAGCTGGCACCAGTAAAAACAATTCACGAGTGAGTACGAGGAACATCATTTATTGACAGCAAACCAGCAATCACGTTTCAATGCAAAAAAAAAAAAATCTAATTGTGTTAGAAGCATCATAGCGAGTTCGCAAGCTGCACTCCTTCGTTTTCAGAGACAAAACGAACAGAAAAGCGTGTCTCGTTAGTAGGCACTATCATTGCAAAACAGTCGTAAAAATCAGCAAGAGGTGCTTTAGTAACAGCTCCGAATTAGAGCTCCTGCTTTCCCCGAGCACGGCTTCAACACCGACACTTTTTATTACATTACGACATAGTGTGGTCAAGCTGAATACGCAAGGAGGTTACGTTTTTCCGCAAGTAAATCACGGTGGAGCGAAAGTCGAGAGAAGCGTAAGCATTTGAACACGTGCAAGGTCGGTGCGAATGAACGTAGTGCACAAACACACAACACTGACAGCGATAACATGGTCTGAGAGTTAAATCCCCGAGAAAAAATAACAAATATGCGCACATTCGTCAAAATAATCTGCTTGTCATCGCTGTGGACTTGCAGAAATCGGTGCCTTCGCCGGTATGACAGTTCCTGCGGCACCAAACAGCAGTACAGCGACTATACCTACACAAAAACTGCAGCTACTTACCAAAGCGAATAAAAATGTGCTCGAAAAAAAACGGAACGCCGAGGACCACGCCAACCAGCGGATGACAATTGCACATTTGCGCGTCGGCAGCCCTCATCGAACAGCGGCAGCGCATCTTTTCCGCTTCGTCCCCGTCACAGATAAGAGAATCCATAGTAGAATTTGCCTGGCAGCACGATCGCTAAACAAATTTGGTGCTCAGAAGTACTACGCACAACGCGGAATTCAAATGTTACCCTTCCATTATATAGAAGAGAGCACTTTTTGGGAAAAATAGTGACTTTTTCGCTTTAAGTTTTTAGCTTACTATGGTGCCCGTAGCGGATTTTTTGGCGTCCCCGAGGGCAGATTTGAACGGAGCCACTATGGCACTTCTTTAGCTGTCGATTTTTTCGCCTTCCATCGGCAATGGGTACAACTTGAGACTTTCCGAGGCCTGGCTTCTAGCCCGACGTAATGTCCCTGGAAAAAAAAAAAAACTAAAGTAGCGCCCTTTTCCTCTACCTCCTCTCCCAGCACAAATTGTTTATCTTAGCGACCACTGCAGCGCCTCTAGAATGTCCACCACGAAACTACGAATGCGGAAGCAGGCGGGCGCACTGGATGGGCCAGACGCTTGGGCAGCTCAGGTTCTGCTGCGCCGTGTGTTCATCGAGCGGCCGTGCCTCGGGTATGCTGAAATATGGCATCCGAGGCCATGGCTGAATTAATATACACTAGAAATAACTCTGGCGCTAGTGTCTATGGGAGTTGGAACGCACGGCGTTTCAGCCACCATGGGAATGATGGTTAGTACCATGTTTTTCCTTCCTCCATGGTAGAGGCCATGCGATCATATTCGTGAAGCCGCCGCATCGCAAACACCCGCACTGCCTCTTCGCGGAGAAGCAGATAAACAGTCCGCGATTTCCGGCGAGCAGCCGCCGCAGCGGCTTTGGAAGCGGCTCCGGCGGAGTGGTAGGCGTTCTCTGCCGGCGGCGAGTCAATTCACGAGTGATGCTTCTTTTCCGTGTTTTTTTTTTTTTAGGAAAGCTGCGCGATGCCCAGCTGTAGTGTATACTCGGCGCGAATCGTGTGCACCGCTGGACGTACCATGGTGGCACTTTCCACGTATGTTCGCTTCATGGTATTTGCATGCGGAGCTCTCAGCTCTACGCTCCGTTGTTTCTTACTCATTGCGTCAACTGAGAACGCACACGAACTTTCGTTTTTAGGGTTGCAGGCATTGTGTCGCGTTTTTAGAAGTTGTGTCATTCATACGGAAGGACAATAAATTTTTCTTGTTACCGTGCTAAGTGTGTATGCATTGTACGGTGTGCGCTCGCTGCGTGTTACTTGTGGGCGCACTTTAAATACACACTTTGCGTGCACGATCACGTATACAATACAGTGGTGCCTTCTTACCAACGTGAAGTACGCCAAGTACTAGGCTGGCGTTGCACGGAATAGCTACGAAGCAAGCTCTAAAAATCGTGGATTGCCACATTGACACTATATACGAGCAAAGAACTGCTAATTGGGCCGTAGATCGGGAAATCTGGCTAAGATAGAGAGAGAGAGAAAGAAAGGCGCCTTGCGGCGAGCAGAACGCTTAAGTCGCTGCCGGGCGAGTTCGAATACGATGATGCAGGGGCTGAATGCTTTTCATTACGATACGTACCCGTGCTTTCTGTGCCGTTGCACAAAAACACTCCACGAAGTATTTCAGCAAGCCGCGCTCGGGCCTGCCACGCACGAACAGTCTGGCAAAGGTGTGCTCGCAACATTTCACTGCATGCAAACCATACACTACGCGTTAAGTTAACGCCGGGACTATAAAAGCGAAACAGCGCTGAGAGCACGTCGCGGGGCGTCTGCTGTTTCGTTTGTCCCATAAGTTTGACGCCGATTCCACCACACTTCTCGCAATGCAGTGGGATATGATAGGGCCTCTCCTCAGTTTTTCCTTCCGCCATGGGTAGTACAGATATTTGTCTAATCTTCGTACTTTTGGCCTGCTTCTGGATCCAAGTGTGTTCGTGTGGCTTGGAGTTGTTTTCTCACGAAACAAAAATCAGCAAATGTTCAGCTGTTGTGCTTCACCACTTTCATCTTTTAGGCTCACCATTTCATATCGGGTCACAAAGTTCAAAAGGGTTCGTTCTTTCCTTCGAAACAAAGCCAAAACACAGCAATAAAAGAAGCCGCAAGTACGATTCGCCACCCGCTAGTACGAGGACAAGGCAAATCTGTGTACTACCCATCATTCCCATGGTCACTGAACAATCGCATGCAGCGCAAGGTCCCCTCTAGTTAATTTTAGGAAACTCTATGGCTGAAAAGGTACGCCGGTGGCGTCTGTTCGTGGAGCGCACGCTCGCGAAAGTGGACAAACAATATGGCGTTTGCGATACCTTCACTAAAGCTAGTGCGTCATGCTGCAGATTCGTAGCACCGCCGAGTTTATTACACGGACAGCAGTGGCGCTGCCATCGAGAGCGTCACCGCTGAGCGCGTCTGCACGCAAACGGTGGGCTATTGCTTCGAGTATTGCATGCTTGCGGTGATGTTTTCCGCCACTGCATGCCACTTTCTTATATACACGTCACATCGTCGTATTTAACGTTACTTTCCATATTTATTTATTTCTAGATCTATCATTCTTTTGATGCGTCGCCTAGAACCGCAGCGCTCAAACGAGCTCTACCGGAAAGATGAGCACACGCCCATCTTTGCGGTCAGAAGCCATACAGCCACTCAACTAGCGTCGTTTACTATCTGCTATGCACGCGCTGGGAGAGGAGATACGTAGAATAAAACATTTATTTGCTACCAAGGAAGAAATGTCGGTGAGTGGGATCCTCAGTCCGGGATCCCATTGGCACAGGCCACTGTCCTCGCTCGTCTCACGAGGACCTCTTGGATATTCGGACCCGAGCTGGACAGAGCTGCCTCCCACCCTACAGTGTTGTGCTGTGCTCTGGATTGTAGAGGTGTATTGTGTGGGCATTCTCTTGTGGTACAGGGTGGCTGTTTGGAGCCTGCACATTGACACGAATGACGCTACTTTAGTTGTTTTTCTTTCGGGGGCTTCAACACGACATAAGGTCCCTAGATGAAACAAGTTTCTAAGGTAGCGTCACTGATTGTTCTCGAGTTGTCCTCCCAACTCTCTCGCTTGCCCCTCCTTTTCTCAGCCGTCTGCGTCGGTAGCTGGTGCATTACTTGCACGTGATATTGCAAATGGGCAGGAGTGTTATTTATTATTATGCAAAAGCTTCAAAACGAGTACACATGCGCATATGGCTCCCGCCGGATTCTGGCTGTGACGAAATCGTAGCCAGGACATAAACTGAAGAGGAGGAGCGTTTCAGTTGGCACCAAGTCGGCCAAGATTGTTTCGCGGTGCTCGCTCAATGCAATATCCGAGTTATCCACAACTCTGGGTTGCCGTAGAACAACAGAAAACGGTTTCGCTCTCTTCAACATACCTTGTCCTATCTGAAATGAAGCACGACGTGAAGTGCAGCTATGAAAAATTTCATGCGAACCTTTTCGCGCAACTCCGTCGACGGTCGACGCGGATCTGCGAAGCGAGTTTATTTTTCGGTTCTTATGGAAACGCCAGGAGCGCGTCTAATGCACGTCTAGTGCATGCCAGTTGTTACAAATACTTGCGCGTATGCACGTACACAGAGCAGCTGAAGCGTGTAATCAACGCACCTTCTGGAACATTCCACGCTTGACCAGTTGGCCAGAACGCGGCATAAAGGAGCCGAAACGCGCTGCTTCGGGACACCTCACCAGTAGAACTCTCACTTTTCAAGAAGATCCACGCACCACACCAGAATCGCCTGGCATCACGATTGCCAAAATGGGCACATTAAAAAAAAAAACGTCATCGCAGTGCTGCTACTCAAGCGTTCATACCAGCCGGGGCGTGGTTTTTCCTTGCGTGTGAACAAGCCGGCTGTAATCACTGGTCACAACGTCACGCCCTGTGCTCACTGACAGGATCCAGCAAGAAGCGTGTTCACTGTGTCACAGCACGAAGAAAACACATTCGGAGAACTGGACTCGTTATAACTGGACGAACTACGATGTACGACGCGAGACGCCATGGTTAGTGATGTAAAATATAGAACTGCACAACGTTGCCGGTACGCACATCCCACTTGCTCTTGTGTTGTACCGTTCATGTTCATAAAGGTAGCCAATTATTCTACTACTCATTTCGTTCCATTTTGTTTTATTTACATATATTCAATGTAGCAATTGAGCTCAAACATTCGCTTTTTGATGAAAGTTTTGTACCTTCTAGAGGGCGCTTCAGGAACCTAAGTGAGGAGGAAAGGGAAAGGTGTCGCTACCTCGGAAACTTGTTTCTTCTAGGTACAGTGTCTAGACGTATACTGCCTAGTGTGCTGAGCGCGGGCTAGGAGATGGCCCCGCAGCTGATGACTGCCGGCAGCGCCCGCATGGTGCGCTGGTGTGCGAGTGGGTGCATTTGCGTCAATCCTTGCGCTCCGCAAGCGCTGCGAAGCCTGCAGGAGGCCGAGCCGCGCGAGGCCAACTATTATTTTCTTGCATTTTCGGAGTATTTTTTTTTACATAATGCTTTTTTGTATAAAAACTACTCGATTGCTTTCACAGTACTGGTGCTTTGCAATACCAAATGAAGATAATTTCGTGGCATACATTTCGCCATCCGCTACTGCCCGCAAAAAAAAAAAAAAGGCGCAGATCCCACGTAACTTGGGAATCAATGCTATGCAAGGTGACTGTTGTAAATTTCTATTAAATTTTTATCAACATTATGAAGTGGCGCTAAATATATGCAAGAAATCGGATAGTCAACACTGGAAGCAGCATTAGCGTTTCACGAACATTTGGCTCTTCTTACAAAGTATTTCGAAGACCCTAAGGGGGTGACCATGAGGGCACCCAGACGTAGGCGATTCGATAGATAGATAGATAGATAGATAGATAGATAGATAGATAGATAGATAGATAGATAGATAGATAGATAGATAGATAGATAGATAGATAGATAGATAGATAGATAGATAGATAGATAGATAGATAGATAGATAGATGTTCAAAGTGATGGCGGTATTCAAAGAAATTACTTTTAAAAACTATTGACAGTATAACCACCAGGGTTATGTTTTTAATGTGCTTTGTTCTTGAGAGCAAGAATTATCACAGAAGACCCTAAAACCTTTACCTCTTGGCCTCAATTCCATTAGGATTCGAGTGAAAACAAAGAATGATACCACGCCAATGAATAATCTGACACACGCCACATATGATACTCAAAAAGTTGTTGGAAAGGGAGTCCGACGTCGACATGGGAGAAAAACTGTGTGAATGAAATTCGAAAAGGTATTTTCGATTTTTTAAATAAATATTATTATTTGAAATTTCGCCTAAACGGCAATTTAATTCCCGACACCGTGCACCCTAACCCGAAAAGATAGTTCGGTGGAGTCACTCTCAGAATGATTTTCCCACACGGAAGCCTTCGGATTCAGCCCTCTGTCTGCCCTCTTAATCCTACTTTTTCATTCAGGAAACCGTGCTGGATCCGTTAGTGCGGGGAACAAGACACCTTTTCCTTGTTCGACCGATAACTTCTTTGACACAGCAGCACAATACACGTCATCTCTTTGCATTCCCGCTTAGCTTTTGACATCTCAGGGTGCTGCAGTGTATAAATGGCACCATCGAACTTCACAGTAAATCAGATGGCAGCTGTCACACACTGATCTTAAACGTGGCGAGGCACCGGCAGCAACAGGACGAGAGGAATTTCGCGCGTTCGTGCACCCTCTCGACACGCAGCGCCGCTTGTGGCATCTGAGTGCAGTCATCTAACGCCGACGAAATTTCAAGGCCGAAAGGCTGCCGCAGTGACGTCAGAGGTTGGGGGCCCAGTTGCCCAACTGAGCATGCTCAGTAAGACTTTTTTTTTCACATCTTTTATTCGGCCCAATCGAGCCGCAGCAGCTGCGAGAGCGGGAGCGTTGGTACTCCTAAAACGTGAACGAAACACATGCTTTCCGCCGCGTTCGCGGCGTAACTGTGCCCCCACCCGCTGACGTCACTGCGGCAGCCTTTCGGCCTTGAAATTTAGTCGGTGTTGAGTCATCACATGCGCGGCCACCCTCTCTCGTACGGAATGCGCGCACTCAGCACACTAGGCAGTATATTTCTAGTCACTGTAATCTAGGGGTGTGTTGCAATTCTTAGAAAGCACGTAGACAGTCTACGAAGACTGCTTAGAAGACAGCACCGAGCCCATGCTAGACTACATAACCATGTCCGAAAATTGGAAGAAGTTCTGGATGGCTGGATGGATGGATATGGCTGTACCCTTTAGATCGGGCGGTGGCTAGCGCCACTAAGCCGTAATACTTAATGAACCCAAAACTATATTTATTTTTTTTCCTTAAAAAGTGAGTTTGAGGATTCGTACTTTGCAGTGAAGAGTTTAATTTTCACTCGTGCCTTGACTTTAGCCACCAATCAGATAACCTCCTTCTAGTTAAGTCTACTTGCTTAAAGTTTATTTTGCCCTCCAGGTCCCTAAACCCCAGCGCTTTGAAAAACTGCGCCATTATCCTGAACTATAGGGTGAAACCCTTTACAGAACATTATCAAGTGTTCGGCAGTTTCTTCTTCCTCTCCACACGCACTGCATACTGTGTCTACCCCTTCGTATTTGGCCCGATATGTTTTGGTTCGCAGTACTCCCGTCCTTGCCTCAAACAGTAGAGCTTTTACGGGACGAGGCGCCACCTCGCGTCGAGAAGAGAAACCCAAAATTAACAAACATAACAGTTGTATTTTCTGGGTTATTTCGTGTTGAAATCTAAAGAAAATTAAACGTTACTCATATTGAGCGTCCGGAGAAGCATCTGCTTGTGTGCAGGCGACCATTCCAGCAAGATACGATCTATCTGAGCGATTTGCGGAGCCGCCATTTTGTTTAGACAGCAAAGTAGCCTGCATCGTATTTGTCTACGATGCGGTCTTCTCGGAGCTCTCTGCTTTGCCGGCTATGTGAAAATTGGAATGGGACTTAGGATGGCCACCGTTCATTTAGCTGTCTATTTAGCCATCTACGGTGAGTATTGGAACACACCCCAGGGACCTTAAGGGGATAGAGTTTCTTAAAATTAACTAGAAGGGACTCTTGCGCTGCGATAGTTCAGCGACCATGGGAATGATGGGTAGTACACAGATTTGCCTAGCCTTCGTACTTGCGGAATGCGAATCGTACTTGCGGCTTCGTTTATTGCTGGTTAATGTTTTGTTTTGAAGAAACAACATACCCTTTTGAACTTTGTGACTCGATTTGAAATGGTAAGCCTAAAAGAATCAGGTGGTGAAGCGCAACCACTCAACAATTGCTGATTTTTGTTTCCTGAGAAAACAGCTCCAAGCCATACAAGTACACACAGGGCCAGAAGCAGGACTGAAGAACAAAGATTAGACAAATCTGTGTACTACCCACCATTCTCATGCTCGCTGAAGCGCCGTGCATTGCAGCTCCCATACACACTAGTGCCAGAGTTCCCTCTAGTGTGTATTAGGAAATTCTATGCTTAAGGGTTCCTCGATGCGTGCACCCCCCTCCGCCACTAGCCCGACAGCGCCAGGCCCGTGGCATGTTGCGAGCTTCACGGCCGCACCGTGAGGCGTTGCCACCATCGAAACGACGACAGCACACCGCCGGCTACGGCAAACAAAACGCCACCTTAGGAACCGTAGAAGATTGGAAAGTGACCCAGTTTAGCTGGCTGCACGAGCATAGAGTAACATATTACTCTATGGCGCGAACCCGAAAACAAACAGTCGCGCTGCACTACTCTTGAAAGGCACGTGGATACGTCGATATTAATTACAGAAGTTTGATGAATACTGTCAACGAGGTGGTGTTCATCATCTTCAGCTACAGATGTGCAGTAACGTTAGCAGTATTAACGTTAGCCCGTTAGCAACGTTAGCAGTGAAGGGAAGGTTTCGTGGAGTGCGGTGTATATATAAGCCAGCACTGGACAGCTGTGCTCCGGGCATCTGCGTTGGTGCTATGCGTAGTACGTACCTTGTTTGCGCATGAACACTTATGCATGCATATTGTTCACTACTGTACATGCTAAAACGCTTCTTACATGGTTTTTATTTCATGTAAACATCGACTGACTTGCAATAAAACAATTTATTGCCGCAATTTTGTGTGATCAGCGTTGCCGTTTCGCTCGGCCTGTATGCGGCAACACTCACTTACTAAAGTAAGTATGCAAGATACTCGTGAGCTTCTAGTAAGTAGTTTACTGTATTGTACTCTAGCAAACGAGAGAAAATGAGACAGGGAGCTGCTCCAACGAGCGGGGGACATCCATGACGCGAAAGCAGACGACGACGGTGTCGTCTGCAAAGCGAACGGCCAGCCGCCATATCGAAACGCCCTGGTGCTTCGAAACTTATTTCATTTTATACGCAGCTATAAATACAACTACAATATTCTTAATTATTATTTGTTCAAAAAAGCTTTTTGAGTGAAGACAATAAAATCTTTGTCAGTTGTCTGTAAAGTAGTAATTTGTCAATATTTGTACAACTGCCGCCACAATCTACACGGCGCTATCATCGCGTCCGATTCTCGTCCCCATTGACTCTACGGACATGTCACTCCCTTGACATAAGGTCCCTAGATGAAACAAGTCCCTAGATGCTAGGCGCGTCTGTCCAAGTGGTCTGCCCCCAACACACCTCTGGTTTGTTGTGAAGTCGAGTCAGCAGAGCAAGGTCCCTAGATGAAACAAGGTCCCTAGATGAAACATCTAGGGACCTTACCTTGACAGCTCTGCGCGCGCAGCTCCGCGGGCGCGACAGAAAGAGGTCAGGCGCCGCGGCGGAGTTTCACAACTGAAAGTATCTAGAGTTTCGTTCTTCATGCAGCGCGGGTACTGGAGTGCGATTAAAAGGGCTGAAGAGGAGCCTTTGTTATTCGAAGAGGCTGGAGACTACTAGATACCTAGAGAGAAATCTGTCGCTGCTATAGTGTACCTCCATGTAAATTATGGGAAGTACGGGCTTCGGATTAGATATGGTTAGCTATAGAACTGTCTACAAACATTTTTTTTTCACAGTTTCAGTTTCGTTCTTCGCAAAGAGTGAGTAGTGGAGTGGGGTGCAAATCACTGCAGCAGTGCCTTTGTTGTTCAAAGATGCTGATGACCACTATAGGTCTCTTGATTTACTGTAACGTTCGAGCTTTACGAGTCGTATTTGAGAGTTTACGCGAAGCGTCGTCTACTCACCGCTGTGCATAGATGTAGCGACTCATGCCAATGCAGAATATTGCATCGAGTTCATGTTTTTTCATGAGCGCATCGTGCCTAAATTGTTTTAAATCGACTGCAAAACGATGACGAAGCTAACTAGACGCATCGTCACGCTCTGCTGACTCGACTTCACAACAAACCAGAGGTGTGTTGGGGGCAGACTACTTGGACAGACGCGCCTAGCATCTAAGAAGACGAAACGTTAAGCGTTTCTTACTCAATATACTGTTATCTCTATAAATAAATAATGCGTACTTTCCAGAGAAAAGCAGGCATGTTTGTTTTCAGGTGTTGTAAAAATAATTCATTAAATGATTATGCCAAATTTCGAACGCCGTGGCAGCAAATTCAACCCTGGTGGTTGAATTTGCCCATGTTTCACGTTTGCCGCCTGGTTACGAAAACTTTTTGCAATAAAAGTTGCGTACAAATAAATGAAGAAAGTTTCGATTAAATATAAGGTCATATGAAATGCTTTTACACTCGCAAAAGCAGCGTCGCGAATCTTAAGAACGTAATCCATCCGAAGCTGATCCGAAGCCTGTACTTCCCATAATTCCCGTGGGGATACAAGCGCTCTTGAAGGAGCCCCCGTAGACTCTAGCGCCAGATTCCCCTCTAGGTGTTATTGTATGAGACTCTATGGCGGGTCAAGAACACGGATCGCGTTCGAGGATACAGAAGGCGCGCGGGTAACACCGACGAGACACGAGCCAAGGAAGCCGAGCGCAAGCGTCTTCAACGCGTCCCACCTCCGGTCTCTTTCCATTTCAAACAAACGTTTACTAGAGTAAACGCTACACCAAGTTTCGCTTCAAACCGTTCTTCCAGCACCCGCGTCGACGCTCGTTTCAACCGGGTCAACGCCGTGCGCACTGCTGTTGCTTCGCATCCCATCAGGGTTCCCTTCGGGGAGATGGCCCATAGTTTCTGCTATAGCCACCCCACGCTCCACTTTTCGGTAAGCTTGCAACCGCGTTTCAGCGCCTCGCCACTACTTCAGCCATTTATTGCACGCAATCTACAGGCGTAGGCGACTCACACAAGCTGAGGTGCCGTCCCAAAACCTACCGCAAAGGCCGACATGGAGCCGACGACGCGGCCTCCGAATCACCTCGGGGAAGCGTGCCTCGTGAGCGCACCTGAGTGGCGTATGACATCTGAGACTACAGCTTTATTTGGTTGGTGTACGTAGATGTATACGTACTTTACTGATCAAGACAAGCGCGTGCCTAGCGCAATGCTTACCATAAATTCATTAGCGAAACTTGCTTTGCTGTTTAGTGCACGTTTACTCATTGAAGGTTGTCACATAATCTTTGTGGCCCTGTGCGCCGTATGCACAATCAGTAATTGCTATTTGTTATGTTCCGATACTCGAGCGACGGCCCAGTGCGGTATTAATATGAACTACTTCATGATGTCGCTCTCATTAAACAAACATTACTGAGACAAACTGAAGTCATTTGCATCGTCTAGTGGGCGCATTAAGGCAAAACTTGGAACTTGCCCCTTTCCCGAGTCACACCAGCACCTACCCCTCAAGACTTCTCTTACTGCATTACAACACGGCTGCCCTGTCGATGCCCATAAGTTTAATCCAAGCACGATTATCTCGAATTGGGTAATATGATGCTGCTTTTCGTTTCTAGTAGATGCCATGAGCGGTCGTCTGACTGCCAGAGCAGCACTTTAAAGAGCTGCTCTGCAGTAATTATCTCATGTGTTGTTTGCGAATGCCAGAGTGGCAGAAATCAGCGATTCTCATGCATACCTCGTGTTCCCTGTTAACATCGTTGCACTAAAACAAAATATATCCTAAGGAAAAGGGAAGGCGTGCCCTTCTCTCTAGAATTTTTTTGAAAGCTAACGTCCTTTTCACGGCCAGACGAAGCGCACCGAGGCACAGAGCAGTACTTCGCCATTGCGCAGAACTCGATCGCGACGGGGACGTACACTAGAGTGTGGACTGACTTGTTGGGCGAGTTGGTCCGTTCTTTCGATAGCTTTTTGCGCTTGTCCGTCTCTCGTTCTTATTTCGCAAAAAAAAAAGCTATCGTAAGGTACGTAGTGCGGCGGGTTCAAAAGTGCACTTGTTTCCAGGACCAGAGCCGCGACGGTGATGCGATATCAATTTACGGCATCGGCTGCGCACATTCAACAATGTGGCCCGCGTTCTACACCACCGCGCCGTCGATGAGACCCCAGGACGTTTCGCTTGCTGTATCTGCATGCTTGTAGATGCTGGAGAGCTGGAGAAAGGCGCGCTCACTGAAATTTCGAAACACCCGAACTAATTAGTATCGCACAACGGAAACTGCAGTTGACGAGCGAGAACACACATAGTTTCACTTTCTGACCAGCAATGCGGTCGGCGGCATCGCCGAGCTCGTTGGCCACGTGGGAGGTTTCTTGGCCCTGTTGATTGGGCCGCAACTAAAACAAATTCATATTGCACTCGCAAACATTTGTTGAGAGTGTTAGTTGACCCTCGCGAGGCTGTTCGTTCTACAAAGCTCCCGCCACAAGCAGACAATGAGCAGCGGTTGCTGCAGCGCGGCTGAAAGCGGAGTCAATTCTGAGGCCGCGTTCACACTGAGCATTCCGGCCGCCGAAAGTGCTCCGAATCCGGTTCGGCGGCGGCGAGATCCGCCGAAAGGGCCCTCTCCACGCAGATCGCTCTCGGACCGATTTTTGCAGCGTCTGCCGCCGAATCGGTCACCGCGGACCGATAGGAGCGCTCGTCGAGGAATTTTGAAAAATGGAGGCCAAGCCCTACTCACTTGTTATGCTGCAGTGCACGTAACTGAATGTTGAAACCAACTGGAGTTTAACCTACTCTGTGCCTACTTCACCTCCATATTTCGTGAAAGAGGTGACCGAGCTTGCTGTTGGCGTGACCGAGCTTGTTGCGGTCTTGCAAAGCAAAACGAACCCACCAACGCCGCTGGCATCGGTGGTTTTTCTGCTCTTCGTGCATTACAAGACAGCCACTTGCCAGCAAAGTAAGCAGTACTGTCTTTTCTGGCTTCTTGCGCACGAAAATCGTCGAAGTATACATTACCGGATAGCGTAGTAGCGTTTGCGAGCCGCGACAACAACCGGGTGACAGCGCATCCATCCCGCGTTCGCCCCGTAGTAGATGGCAAATTCGGCGGCGCGGGGCGCGTCCAGTGAGAACGACGCTGCGTTTCGGCGGCAGGGGAATTTCGGTCGCTGTAGAAAGCGGATGTTTCAGTGTGAACTAGGCTTTACACTGTGAGTGGAGTCTACAAACTGACGTCACACGCGAGAGGGAGCCACTGCAAGATCTCGAGACCAACGCGTCCGCACGTGCGGTGTGCAAGCGCCACCAAGAGAACAGAAAACGTTTTTTTTTTAATGCGAAGCATCTTTAAGCGAACTTCGGCAACATCTATCTATCTATCTATCTATCTATCTATCTATCTATCTATCTATCTATCTATCTATCTATCTATCTATCTATCTATCTATCTATCTATAATCATGGCATGCATGTCATGTAAAACATGATTACATGCTACCCTTATGGCGCACTCGCGACCGTTTCACTAGCTTCAATATACCAAATTCGGTATTACGTGACGTGAAGGGATGACGAAGGAATATGACTGGTGCAAACATGATAATCATGACATGCGTATCGTGTAAGAACATGACTACATGCCGCGCTCATGATGCGCTCGCGGCCGTTTCGCTAGCTTAACATATCCCACATTTGGTATTACTTGACGTGAATGGACGACGAAAGTAGGTGACAGGTCCAAACATGACAATCTTGATACGCATGTCATGTAAAACATGACTACATGCTACGTTCATAGCACTCTCACGGCCGTTTCGCTAGCTTCATATATACTAAATTTGGTATTACATGTCATAAATGGACGACGAACACCAATGGCAGGCACAAACATGATCTCGTAAACGGATGCATCTCCGTCTCCTACCGGCGAGGGCTATCGAACGGGAATAGCTTCTGATGGACTACCACTGTCATTGGGCTTCAATTACAACTGTAGTACGCAATGCATTGCATTAATCACGGCCATAGTAGGAGCACTTACCATGCCCAACCGAAATGCCCGTAATTTACTGATACGCACACATAGCCAAGCAGCCTCTCGAGCCCTCGCGACAGGTGATATTCCAGACGCGCATTACAGCAAACTTACGAAACACTTAGATGACCACCCTTCGTTACGTGTTCGTATACCGTGGATACCTGGTCACTCAGGGATCAGAGGGAATGAAGTTGCACACGTCATGTCCTGCGTAAATCTCCCAGGCCCTCCTCTGTGTAGGCCGGATTCACTGATGCGCACCAAATTACTTGCTATGGCACTTGCAGCAACTCCTTGCTATGGCAAGGAGTTGCTGGCGGACTCTTCCCCAGACATCTTGAAGACACTGCTCCAACATTTGAAACTTCTAGGCCTGTCTGATGGATTGGGCTTTTTTTTAATGGACCCGAACTGGGGTTCGTTTATTTAAAAAAAAGTTCTCTCTCTCATGTACGGCATAAATGACATGCCTACCACTGCTGGGGCTGGTATTGCAAACATTAGTGGCGCCATCGTTATGCGACTATAAACAACATACTTGCATCTTTTCGCGATACCTGAGTGCGCATAACATTTCTACTTGTGTTTACTGTGTACTACATCCATGCGCCCCGTCACGTTGTGGTGATTTCAAAGGGACATATGAACTGTACATGGGATATGCCATTTCTTTTTTCTTATTTTGCTTTGCTCAACATGCCAGGACACTTCCAGCGCTTTGCGTCGAACTGAGAACGAAACTGGAAAGAGAATGTGCCAACTAGGGTTCCTCGATGCGCGCGCCCCCCTCGCGCATCTTGGAACCCTGGTCCTCGTCCATTATTTCTTTTTATCCTGTTAACGTTATGCTTATCAAAGGAAAAGATACCTGGTCGAACCAATTGAGAAGCTAGGTTTAAAAATAAACGTGGAACTAATTTTATCCTTCGGAGGGATTACATTAGGTTATAGCCACAGGGAGGTTTTCTCTGCTGTGTGCGAGTACATAAGGGCAACAAAGAGATTACCCTCTTAGCCTATTGTTATTATTTACGGCTACGAGACTACCTGAATGCCTGAATTAGCACACTTGATGATCCTGCCGCCCGGTTCTTGGCCGATCCCCCTTTGTGGGCGAGTGCCAGCAAAGCTGAAGGTTCATCATCATCATCATCGTCAACCCACCGCCACAGCCTTGCGAAAACACGAGACGTGAAGTACATGGCTCTTCCGCTCGCACGGTGCTTTGAAGAAGATTCAGGTAAGCCGCAATAATTCCGTTACTACGTGCGTGTGTGTCATTCTTTAAAGAGCACCATCGTCTGGGGACGTATTTGTAGACTAAATTCAGGCTGTACGTCAATTATTGGAAGACAAAAAGTGCCGAGTTGGTCCGTCGCTGCGTGAATACAAGCCGTCTTTGCGTTTGTTTCATAGAAGGAAGTGAAACTTATGTTTAATGTTTATTCCTGAGACAGTATATGGTCGTGTCTGTGCTGTGAAAATCCTTATGGATGATAGCTATTATGAAAGGACGCGCTTCGAAGTTTCGAACTTCCCTGTCTTGTAGTCTGCAAATGGCGCATCATTCAATAATTACTAGCGCTTTGCGTCTTCGTGGAAATTGGCTGCGTAATCGCATATGCCGTAGTTATTGTGTTAAATTGCTTCCGGCTGTGTGGTTGATTAAGCGTAAGGTTGTAGCTGTACGCTGCGTATTTGCATACCCGGTACTCGCTTGGTGTGGTTTTTTTTTTCCTGCGGTGTAGTGAAATAATTAGGCCTGGGTGGTGTTGTTTTCTGCTAAAAACGCAGCGGGCTACAATATGAGACCATCATTTGCGGCATACAATTCGCCCGCAAATGTTTGTTAACTCTATTACTGCATGTGAAAGCGTGGCAGGTGTAACTGATTGTTACAGTGTCGCGTTTCGTCCGTCCGCCTACATGAAGTTCATGTTAGTGCAAATCAGCCTTCATGACTTGGAATTTTGTGGCATACGACTGTCTATGTAGAATATGGCACCAAGCATATAAATGCCAGGCAAGCTCCACTTGGCCTGAATGATGTAGTGCCAGAAATTAATGATGCATGTATGAGAATAAGTATAACAAGGCGAAGCAGGCAGATTACACACAGCTTTTAGCTTTAAATAAGTGCCTTTGTCATTGCCTTGCTTGTCGTTAGTTGCGCTTGTGTTATTCAAGAATGCAGCACTACTAGCTACTCGCCTTTCCGTGTTGGTTCAATCACATAAATCTTGATATTTTTGATTCTGTGCCATTGCATACTCTTTTGTAAAAGTGAAGAATTTACACTGATTGTTCCTCAAGGAACTTTCACTTGCAAAAATAGATGCAGTATTTTTAACCTTGGATTTGCATTTTAAGAGCATTTATACAACTGTGTCATTGTGTGTTGGGCTTGCTGGCACAAGTTGGTCAGAAATTTGCAGCATAAATACAAAGCAATCGAGATTATGATATGGTCCCTATTCTGTATTCTTCATTCTTCTGTCTTGCTTAATGCTACAAGGATTTGCAAAAGTAACTTTGAATTACAGTAACTTTATGTTCATGTTTGGCTGGCAGCTGAAACACGGCAGTGGGATCTTAATTGAGCATAGTTTTAAACAGATTTAACACACGTGCACATTTTTTTAGAAATCTGTGCTTTGCAATGAAAGCCTTACCTACACATTCCTGAAAAGATTATACATTTAACGTTGCTATGGCACAGAATATTAACAGCCCAAAAGTGTGAATGCCAATCACGCTTTCTCTAGTAGTGTTAAGGGTAGGTTATTTTTTAAAGAAGGTCTTTAAATTGTCTTAATATACTAAACAAGAAACTTTTATGAAAATATCACCTCAAGAGAACACTGCATGATCAAGTAATGTAACCATTTGCGTTCTACTGAGTGCTTGTTCAGTGTGTTTCAACCTACGGTTAAGGGAGGCTATATTAATATCAAAATCCTTACCATATGTTAGGATATCTCAGCATGACATAGTGAATAACGTTTGAGGTTTGATGAGGTTTTCTACAAGTTTTCAAAAGCTGATAAAGTAAAAAAGTAACAAGTGCTCATTTATGCAGGTAGCTATATTTCACCTCATGATCTTTTCTTTTAACAGAGAAAGAACAAGAGTCTAGGTTTTGTACAAGCTTCAAGTGGTGATAAAGTAAAAAAGTAACAAGTGCTCATTTATGCAGGTAGCTATATTTTACCTCATGATCGTTTCTTTCAGCAGAGAAAAAACACGAATCAAGGACACCTGCTGAGGCTAGCAAGATGCCTGCAGCTCCAGGTGCTGTTGATGCTGGCCTTGGCAAGGTATTAGAGGGCGCAGCTGAATCTGACACTCCAGGAGTTGAGCTATGTGCAGTAAGCATTGATGTGCCTGACAGTGTTGAGACAGTTGTGGTGAACACTTCGAACGGCACTGCTCAGCCTGCTAATGTTGTAAGCACTGTGCTTGAAAGTGGTTCTGATGCTGGGACTACGCTTGCCAGTAGTGACAATGTCTTAGGCCTTCGAGATGCTGCTGCTGCAGCTGCACTCTCATCTGTGGTTAACAGTGAGCCTGCTGCCATGGAAACTGTTGTCTCTTCGGAGGCCTTGCCCGATGTCACGGTGCCTTCTACATCTGGTGTGTCATCGAGTTTGTCAAACCGCTGTGATGCGGGCATAGTTCACTTTAATGACCGGGACCTGGAGAGCCTGCGCAAAATTCAGGATGAGCTGAACACACACAAGTCTGGTGGGGTGTCACGCAGTCCTGGCAGCATTGTGATCCGAGCTGAGCTGGCCAGTCCACAGAAAGGGGTGTCAGCGCAGGCGCCTCAAGTTCTTGTGGGGCAGAAGCCATCGCCAGGATGCTCTACCAAAAAGACTAATATCCGGGTCATCTACCCCCCCGGTTTTACTGAGCGCAGGTGGGGACAGCTACACAGGAGTAGCTCAATCTTTGCATGCTTGTGACCTATGCTGCATGATGCTAGTACCCCTTTCAGCTTGGCTGACATTTAGCACGACATGTGAGCTGAGCCATGCCAGCCACTTAGCAGTTTTTTCTTCCAGCTGTGTCCAAGTCTCTTTGTGAAGTAATCAGTTTATTAAATTAACTGCTCTAGGAAGCTTCGCTGGGTTGATATTTTAGGGGGGGGGGAGTCTTAATAATGGGCATTGGAGCTGTCATATCATTTTGTGCAGCTTCATTTGCACAGTCCGTGGAATTTTGTGAAAATGTTTCCAAAAGAACGCTGCACAGCTCTTGAGATTGAAACATCGCTGCAAACCATTGGCTTTACATTCACTGTGGTGTTGCAACTACAGAGGGCACCATCAGTTGTCACAACAGGGTGAGTAACTCAGAGGAGTCAAGGTGGCTCTGGTATGAAACAGACTGCGTCAGGTCCAAAAGGGTGTGTCGCCACCCATGAGATAAGGGTCGTCACTCGCTAGCCCTTCGGAATAGCAAGGGTTCGTCTGGTAAACCCATGCCCTTGCGCGAATCCGCTGGTCTGACCATAGTGAAGCCTACACAAAGTCATCAGAGAACCATTGGGTTAGTGAGAGCTCGTCAGGCAAACAAGTGCCCATACGCCAACTCCGATGGTCCATGGCAAGCTAAGAAGAATGAGAAACAGGTTCTAAACACTGCCAAGGTTCGAGAGAGTCTCCTTCTATTTCACTCACACTGCTGAAAAGTGTGTCGCTAGAGGGCTCTAGAATGTTGGGGAAGTAGAATGGTGGAGGGTGGTGATTTCTAATGTGTCTCCCCTTGTCAGACCGTAGAGCAGGCTTTCCCTTTTTTTAACTGGTGGCACTGCTAGCTACATTCCATAAATGGGGAAATCAATGAATGATTAATCAATTAAATGTGTGTGGTTGATTGATTAATTGGTTTCTGTAAACTTCCACTCTTACTTGCAATACCGCTCATTGGCCTGTATGCATGAGTGTGAGGCGAATGATGCCAGGACACGTTAGTCTAGCTCACATCATTTTTTTACTACAGCACATATTTATACTCTTGTAGAATAAGCCCAAAGCCGTCTTCTGTCCTACCCCATAGAGAAGAAATAAACTCGCGTCGCCTACAGCATCCACTTCAAGCCCTCCTCAAGACTTCATGCGCTGGCAGGATTTGGCCCCACTCTGACATGCAGAAATGCATTTGCCCACATCTCTCTGCACAGAGCTTACTGCAGTCACTTCATATCGCTCCCGTTCCCCTTTCTTCTATCGTGCGCTGGTTAATCGTCGGAAAAGTACCCATCTGTGCTTACTTGCTATATTGCATTATTATTACATTTAATTGTGTATACTGCTTCCTGTGTGGGATAATGGCGAGCAATTCTAACAGCAGCACGGTGTTGATGTTGTTCGCAGAAAACTCAAAAACGATGACTGCGATGTGTGATAGGTAGGTAAGCAACTTTATTGATTCATGAAGGAATCATTTGAGAGGGGGTGTAGCAGGGGAAGTGGAAGCAGGATGATGATGGGCCCTTGGGCCCCTCTAGGTGGCCGGACACTGCTGTGCTTCGGCGACCCTTCTGGCCCAGCTCACTGTCCGGAGCTGTAACCCCAGTTGCGAGCTACACAGAGCAGCCTCCCATCGCTCCTGGTGTTCTGACCCTTGCCACGGGGGCTTGGGTTTGTTTGGACATTTCAGAAATATGTGCTGGAAGTCGGCTCTGGTGCTAGGACATAAGTTGCAATGAGGTGAGGTTTCGCCAAGTGTAAAAAGGGAGAGAAAAAAAGGAGTCGTCACTATGGCCGTTTAAAGTCTGCGCCACAAAGCCTGGTCACTTCTGGGAAGAGATTTATGTGTGATAAAGTTGGTAAGCCGCAGGTGAAACCAGCAATGGAAACTTTTAAGATATAAGCTGCTTCACACCAACTTTATTAAGATGCAAGAGTCATCCTCCATAGAAGAATGGTCATTAATAAAATTACAATGTTGAGGACACCACTCCCGAAGGCACCAATCCACATTTTCAGGTAATTTATGGCGCCTCGCTACTTAACCAAGAGCCTTTGTGTAAGTTATCTTGAAAATAAAGTTGCTCTTTAATTACACAAGCAATTCTATAAATTGAAAAGGATAGACTATTGGCAATTTATATTCTTTCAAAAAGCTTGAACCCTTTGGGTGGACCCTTCCTTTGTCCCGGTGTTTTCTGCGCTTTGGCTTCATTGAATGAAACCAGCAAGGCGTTTTGTGAACGCTCAACAGAGAGGTTTACTGTTTTCTGCCCATTTCAGATGTGTGATTGCGTCATTTGGTTGCTTATTTCGATTGTGGTCATTTTCGACTTCGCGCTGTTTCATTGCACAAATTCAGCTGTCCTTGCCTTTGATAAACTAGCGATCTTTTTTGCCTGTTGTGTCTATGGCAACTTCCTGGGTATTTTATTTAACTCTCAGGTCTGCCACAACGGATCAGTGGTTACAGCTCTCGGCCGCTGACCCGAAGGTCTTGAGTTTCGAACCGGGGTGCAGCGGTCGCATTTTAATGGAGGCAAAATGCTAGATGTACTCTGCGATGTCGGTGCACGTTAAAAAACACCAGATAGTTCAAATTTCCGCAACCCCTTACTTCAGCGTCCCTCATGTTATATCGTGGTTTTGAGACATAAAACACCCCATGTATTACTAAACTCTCAAGTTTTATCTTTTGTTTCTTTGTTTCACGGTATTATACAGTGGTTCAAGAAGTTGCACATGGTAATATGCGTTGTTTATTACTCGAGTGGTTCCTATTGCCATTATTTATAGTCCTCAGAAAATAAAATATTGCTGTTTTACCAATCATTGAACGAGAGATCATATATTAGAAGGCAAAGAGGGTGGCCTGAGCTAGCATGCCCCGGCATGCTACACTGCTGTGGGGAAATTGAGTGACGAAGTATGATTGGAGAAAACTGCGTGTGTGTGTGTGCATGTATATATATATATATATATATATATATAGTTGACGAAGTGATTGACTGTGGTTGCCGTGTCCAGAACAGTATGAGAGGTGGCACTTCAAGAAATCTTCCATTTGTTATGTCGACGTTTTGGTCAGAGCCTGACCTTCATCAAGACAAAATTGTTCACATTTATTCTCATTCTTACACACACAACAAATGAGAGGAGAAGAAAAAATCTCTATATATATACACACGATCAGTTTTCGACCATGAAAAAAATCGTTATTCGATATCGTGCCCAATGATATTTCAGTCATCATTTCTGGAGGAATTGTAACATTTTCATTTTTCTTTTGCTTAATGGTGCGAAGCACTGAAAATGCTTTAACTTAAGCCTGTCTGGTAATGGTGACGTGCTTTCAACATTTTGCACCCTAGAACCATTAAAAAAAATGCATGAGAGGTCTAAATGACTACCGTAAATGGCCAGCTAAGTGTCCTTTATGGTCACGATATCGAATACTCTCCAACGTGTAGACCTAGGATACATCATTTCATCACGCACATCAGTGGTAAGTGATGACGCATCGGCCTATGCCTGAAATATCTTAAAACAGCTTATCTGAAATGTGCTTTAATGATGTTGATAATTATCATTAAGACCATGTGTAATAATTATCAGAAGCTGAACACAACACCGCAATACTGTATTGCAGGCCACCGACTGCATTATATTTCTGCCATTTGGGATTAAGAAGCGGTTCAATATAACCTGCTTTTTGATGGTCCAAGGGCGAAAATACGCTGCCGTAAGGAAAGCACTACTGCCCCTTTTTGATGTTCAGTACAGTACTCTTACTAAAACAAGTGACCAGGAGTTGTGTGACATGCTTCAATCACTGCCGAAAAGCCCCCGCTGGAACCTCGCGCTGACGTGCTATGCAGTGAAGGTGAAGTAAAGGCAGGCTTCGTAAAACGTTGTGGTTGTTCAGTCGGAACATTTTTTTTTCTTCTTTAAAACAAAATCTAATCTTTCAAAACTTTCTGCTTATTTTACTGACAAACTATACTATGCAACAATATGAAATCCATATTTTTACTTTAATCGCTACATTGTGAAAATTAAGCCGCAATATGAGTCAGAATGCTGTTTTTTCTAACTTTGCCACAATATTTTGGCAGTGTTTTTGCTTCATTTGCTCCAGAAGCATTTTAATCATTCAATATAGGAGCATATAAAGCATAGATTGCAAATATATTACTGGCAAAAAAATTTGTGCTTTTTATAAAAAAATGCTAGACAAGCACCATAAAAATTTTTTCGCCAAAGTCAAAAAAATAATTAGAACTCACATGAATAAACTATCCCAGTCATGAAAAGTGGTCACTTTATTTAATTAAAAATTTGTTTCATAATAATTACTCAAACGAGTAATATAAATTATTTGGCGTGACACAGTTCAAACTTTGGTACCCAAAGTTTGAAACGCCCTCTAGGCAACAAAAAATTTTGTTGCAACATATAATGCACCAAATAACTACTTGTCACATTCACATATACCTGCACGATTTTTTTTAGACTGATTGGAGATGATTGAAAATTGACCGGGTAAACTTGATATAGAATGATTCATATATATATATATATATATATATATATATATACACACACACACACACACACACATATATATCGAAAACATTGCTGGTTGGTGGCTACGCCCCTCAAGGACCACGTTTGCAGCCCTGCGTCTGATCCCGAGCAACAACGACAGTGTCCGGCTCCTGCAGCCTCGCTTGTGCAGCCGCCCTCGCCGATGCGCATGTTTTGTCTAGGACTACACACACTCAACTTTTCCGCACGTGACAGCACCCATAAAAAGCACCGAGACATCATCGCTGCTTTCAGAGGGCTCGGTGGCTTGGTCACTATGACACCAGCTCACCGCACACCATTATTCTTTGCGCAGCTACTCATCGTGGCCTGCTGCCACCGTGGTGCAATCGTAAGAGTTTGCAGAACAGCGACTGCTACCAGAGCTTACCCCTTCAAAGGCGCCATGGCTGCTCCACTGTCGTCCTTCTGGGAGGCTTTTTCTGCGCGGCCTGTCAGGGATACCCCGAGTCTTCATCCACAGGATCCTCTGTCCGGCCTTCAACTTCCGTTCGACAACATTGCTGGTTGATGGCTACGCCCCTCAAGGACCACGTTTGCAGGCCTCAGCCCTGCGTCTGATCCCGAGCAACAACGACAGTGTCCGGCTCCTGCTGCCTCGCTAGTGCAGCCGCCCTCGCCGATGGGCATGCTCCGTCCAGGACCACACACCCTCAACTTTTCCGCACGTGACAGCACCCATAAAAAGCAACGATACATCATCGCTGCTTTCAGTGGGCTCGGTGGCACGGTCACTATGACACCAACTCACCGTACACCATTATTCTTTGCGCAGGTAACAAATCGTTTTTCCTTGTTTACTAACCCACAAGTTACCGTGGTCTCTTAGTGCTGCCGGGCCCACACGCAGCATTTGCTATTCTTTGCGATTGTGTGAATATCACTCAGAGTCTCTTGATACAGTGTGGCGATGTCGAGTTAAACCCAGGACCTGCCACTCGTGCCTCTGCTGGTGATGAACACTCTGATGTGTTGGCAGCTTTGCGTGAACTAAAAAGCGGCCAGTCAATACTACTCGACGCAATAAAAAGTATTTGAGAAAAACAGGCTGATAACGATAAAATGCTCGATGACACAAAAGAGAGACAAGAAAATTGAAGGGGAGTGCCAATCCCTGACGGCAATCAAAGCTGATATATAGAGTGTGCATGAGCTTGCAGAGGCAAACGCACATCACATTAAAAAAATAACTGTGCCCACAGATCACGCAGAAGACAGAGCAAGGCGAGATAACTTGGTGTTCTACGTAATAGACGATGAGTCAAACGAGAATCGGGCAAAATCCGAGGAAAAGATTATCAGGTTTTTAAGCAATCATCTCAAATTAACTATTTCCCCGAGAGACATAGAACGCGCACACAGGCTTGGAACTTATTCACCTAACAAAACTAGACTAATTTTGGCAAAGTTCTCTCATTTTAAAGATAAAGAAAAAGTACTCCTTTTTAGCCGAGATAACAAACACCCAATCATTAATGTTGCACAAGATTTCTGTCCAGCTACTCGTCTAGCCAGAAAAAACTGGTCGAATTCAAAAAAACACAAAATTTTTCCAGCAGCCTTCGTCACAACAAGCTTGTAGCAGGGAAGAACACTTAGTGTATGACCCAGCTGGGCAACAGGTCATTCACGCCCCGTAGCAGTTAGCCAGTGGTCGCCCTAATGGTGCTAAGGACTATTTTTCGTTTCTTTTTACTAACATCAGGAGCGTATTACCAAAGCGTGATATCTTAGCCAGCTTAATTGATTCTTCCAATTCAAACTTTATAGTACTAACTGAAACATGCCTCAATTCTTCAATCAATATCGTTGAAGTATTTCCTGCTCATCCTGATTTCAGTGTCTTTTGTACTGACCGTGACAGCCGGCGTGGAGGTGGTGTGCTCATTGCTACTCACAGAGACCTTAACTGCTTCCGCATCAATATACCTACCTCACTTGAAATGGTGTTTGTGTGCTGTAAAGCCGCTCATTCGCACGTAATCTTAGGAGAATGCTATCGCCCGCCAGATTCCGACAGCACGTTCACTCCCATGTTTCATGGTGCTCTAGAATCCCTGAAGACTAAATTTCCTAATGCCACAGTTCTCTTATTCGGCGACTTTAATTTTCCTAACAAGATTGGTCTGATCTCGTCTTCATCACATCGAAACAAAACAATGAAAGCAACTTTGTCGATACGTGTTTAACGTTTTCCCTAACTCAAATTGTTAATGCAACAACAAGGCAATCTGAAAATTCTGCCAATATACTTGATCTCGTATTAACCACCCATTCTCACAGAATCACCTCAAATTCATACCTCGATGGAATCAGCGATCATAAGGTCATTCATAGGTTTTTTTAATGTAGACTGAACCGGCCCACGAAAACAAGCAAAAAGCTCACCTTATACGATAAGGGCGACTATATCAGCTTCAATAAAGAATTAAAAATATTCTGGCAATAATTATTCAAAGATTTTAATGAAAGATCTGTTACAACAAATTGGTTAATGTTGTGAATCCAAAATGCATGAGCTGATTAGTACTTACATCCCAGCCATCAAAATTCGTGAATGTAGCACTTCCGGCTGATTTAATCTTGAACTTAAAAGTCTTAAAAACAAAAAGAAGCGACAATTTCGCTCGGCAAAAAGCACCAACAATGCCGTGGCGTGGCAAAAATATCAGGCCACAGCAAAACTGTACTCCTCTGCTGTAGATAAAGCGAAACGACTCTTTAATGAAACAACCTTGCCCAATTCACTACGCACTAACCCCAAACAGTTTCGGAAGGTGATTAACCCACAACACGAAAACAAATCCATATCCATATTGGATGATACTTGACAGCCTATCGCCTATAACAAAGTAGCTGAAGCACTAAACCTTACTTTTTCTTCTGTCTTTACCAGAGAACCAATTGATAAACCCCCCTTACGTATCTCCCCTCAACTACCCTCCCATGGCCGATGTCATATTTTCACCTCAAGGCATCCAGAAAATCATCGAATCGTTAAAACTTACTTCATCCTGCAACATCGATGGCATCAATGCGAAGGTGCTCAAGAACACCAAAGATCTCACCAGTGTTATTTTTTCTCATATGTTTCAGCAATCGCTCTCATTCGGCACTGTTCCTCATGACTGGAAAGTGGGTAATTAAAACACACGCTGACCATTACCGCTTGCAAGAGTCATTTGCTGGTTTTTGCGTTTGGTGCAGAACCTGGCAAATGAACATTAACTTTAAAAAATCGTACTTATGTCCTTTTGTAGTAAATTTCCTGCTTTTGATTACTCTTTCGATAACCGTGCAGTAAATAGGGTTCTTGATTATAAGTATTTAGGGGTCATTTCTACTCATAATATGACATGGTCTAAGCACATTGACTACATATGTAACAAAGCATTAAAAAAACTAGGCTATCTACGTCGCACTCTATCTAAATCTCCGAAGGAAACTAAGCTTCTCTTATTTAAATCACTCATTCGTCCAATAGTAGACTACGCATCTGTCGTTTGGAATCCGTACAAGCAGTGCAGTATTAGGTTAGAAGCAATTCAGAAGAAAGCTGTAAGATTCAGATGTCATCGCTATGACCGCGACTTTTCACCCTCTTCTACTCTTTCTTCACTGAACTTAACTTCACTCTCTTCACGTCGCTTAATAGAGTCATTAAAATTCTTGCATAGCATTGTGACGTCTTCGGTTAAACTTTCAAATGAGAAAGACTACATAAACTTTGTACCTCAGTCAACGACAAGAAGATATCACAACTTAAACTTAACGCCTTACTAAGCTCGAACTAACATGTTCAAGTTCAGTTTAGTCAACGACAAGAAGCTATCACAACTTAAACTTAACGCCTTACTATGCTCGAACTAACATGTTCAAGTTCAGTTTTTTCCCCCGTTCTATTGAAGACAGGAATTTGTTACCTGGTACTATTCGTTCACGCCCATCATCCAATTTTCAAGCCGACATCCATGACATGCGTCTGTAACATACCCTCATCTATTTGCCATTGGTGTTAGCTCTTGAGTTGCATTGTTTCTTTATTCTATTTTCATTCATGTTAATCACATGTTTGTGCACTTTTGACCTTGTATAACCACACATCTGTATTAGGTTACCTGTTTACATAATTTTCATTCCTGTCTGTTAAAATTCCGCGTATTTTGTACATCCACTCCTGTCATAGCGCACTTAGCGCTGCAGTATGTGTAAATAAATAAATAAATAAATAAATAAATAAATAAATAAATATCAATCAATCGCACACTGCTACTATTTGTGCCAGTGAAATAGCCATGTAAGCCAATAGATGTAATGTCATCTAATTAGAGTTGACTGCTAACTCCATCTGCTCTTTTGCTTTGCATAATGTGGCATGTCGGGAGAGTTTACCACAATTCCCAAGCTTGGTTTTGACGCAATGAACTGTGTTAGGCACCTAATTCTAATCACACGTGAAGTTCATCACTACCACATACTTACATGCATTCATTTGTATTTCTATGCAGGGCATATATATGGTATACCCAAGGATACTGGGAGGAAAAACCGGCATTGGTTCCCGTTAAAGTTAGCAAGCGGCTACAGAGGATTGCTCCTCGCCCCACAACATCAACATCTTCGATGATCACCAAACTGAATGCGGGGACCAGTCGGGTCAACAAACGCCCTAGAAAGACTGCCACTACATCTAGAGCCCGACTAAGGCCACTGAGACCCAAAAGTGTGCCTGTGCCAGACGAAGTGAGTGTACCACTTAAACCTCTGGCAAGCAACCAAAGCTATATGGCTAGGGTAGAATGAGCTTCATATATGAATAGGATGATTGCTAGAAAAAAAAAACAAGGCATCGTTCAGCTGTTGGAAATAAATATCATGACCAGAATAAGTCTTTACAGATGCAGCCTATGACACGAGTGCTAATATTTCGAGCTTGCGAAAAACAGGTCTTTCCACACAGGCTGTGCTGGAGAAATCTCGATTTCATGTGTGCCAATTCCTCAGGTGCTGTCACTTTACATTGGAGGCAGAAATGCCTGCTGGCCGCAGCTGTGGTGAAACAGTTCATGCAGCTGATGCCTGCTCATGGAAGTGCCAGCAGTCTGTGGAGGAATTATGTCGTAGTAATGTTTTTATCTTTGTGCACCAGCAAGAGTAATCTGGACTCTTTTATTTCCTCATTTGAGGGCTTTGAAACAAGTGTGCAAATTGTGTTAAAACTTTGCAAACTCTGCCTCTCGCTGCACATGATATAAAAATGTGGGTTGGCCACTATAGTCAATAAAGTTATGCTTGTTTCCACGTTCCGGGCTGGTTCGAGAAATACAGAAGAAAGAAGAGTGTCAAAGCCCGAAGGGTGAGGATGCTTTGAACTGAAGCCAGAGCAGTTCGAAGCTATGCTGAATAAAAGTATCCTTTACTTTGTGCTTACCTTAAGGAGCTGAGTCTGCTCACAATGTCTGAAGCTCCGTAATTTACAAAAGTATAGTAAAAAAAGGCTGGGTTTGGAGTCGCACATAAAGCGCTGTTCACATCTAATGACCTAGCACACTCGGAAGGTGAAGAAGAGGGGTACCGGCGAGATTCCTTATAATAAACCTAGCCGTACACCATGGGCATTACAGCATTAAACAAAGATGTTGGTGAAGATGTGTCAAAAAGTTTACATGCAGTAGGTGTGCCTCCTTTTTGTAGCACTAAATCAGGAGAAAATTGTACAGATTACGCGAGTAAACATAGTAACCTTATGTATTTACCTGGAATAGTATGGTATGCACTTTCTTTCAATGGTGGGACCTCAATAAAGAAATGTCTTGTTTTCAGACAGGTGAAGCCGTGTCGAAAGCTGTCACAATGGCTGCTAGTGTTCAGACGTCGAGCTCAAGTGGTACAGTCGCTTCAAGTGGCACCAGCAGCCTCACGACATCTGAGAGCAGCAGCTCGGCAGCTGTGCAAGTGCCAGGCAGCATGTCTAACTATGTGCGCCTGGTTAGTGTCCCTGCAGCAACCAGACAAGCCAGTACAGTCCTTGGTGGTAAGCACAGGTTTAAAATTACTTTACTAATTTAGTAGTGCTCACAGTCAGGAGAAACGTGAGTGGAATTGTGTACTGTAAAACAAATTTAAAACAATAATGAAAACTTCTATATCCAGCACTGATTCTAATTGAAACCTTTTATTGTTCAACTCTTTCCTCACATGCTATGCTAGTGCTAATTAACTTTCTGCCTCTCTCATGTTCAAATGGTGGCATACAGGTGGTTGTTTTGAAATTACAGTTTTTAGTAGCATATAGCTCTCCCTTCTGCCCCCAATTTGTTGAGCTGTTCATGATGATGTTGAAATGCTAAAGACAATGTTTATTCCATTTATTGTTAGATTTTATTTTCTCAAAATGGCTAGTAGTGCTTACACTTTTGGGCTAGGTGTAAGAAGAAGAATACATGTTCCTAGATTAAAACCTTCGTCTCTCACGTGATTGAAAATTCTGGCATGACGTGTGTCTCTTGCACAGCTCTTTGTTTAAATGGTGACTGTTGTAGATGATTTTCCAAGCATTCAGTCATTGGCAATTCAAATGGCTACACTAGAAACATACTTGGAAAAGTGCCCTCCAGGAATGCCGCTGCCACCAGCGGCCACCTGAAGGAAATAAAATATACATGTCTGTGGTACTGACAGTTAATTTGCTAAACTGTATTCATCAGCAATGAGGATTCTGAAGGTGACGTTATGCCTGCTCTTAGTCGTAAGGCTAAAAAAAAATCTTTGGACACCTCACAATAGAAACCTCACAATCAAAAACAACCTCGGAGTTATCAAGAATTTCCAAATGGTTTTGTGCCAACAAATTAACAATTAATACCAAGAAAACTAGATATACAATTTTTCATTCTCGTAACAAGACTGTAAATGTTAACTCCATCAATATAGCTATCGACAACCACTCTCTTCTCCATGCAACCTTTTACAAGTACCTTGGCATTTACTTCGATAACCACTTAAACTGGCAAAACCACATAACGGAAGTTTGCACTAGGTCGGCGTCCAAATGTTATGTTTTACTGCAGGCTCGTAACTACTTCGATAGAGACATTTTACGAACATTATACTTCGCATTCATCCACTCTCACATTACATACTACATTGAATCTTGGGGATGGACTTATAAGACTTACCTAGAACCTATTCGAATATTACAGAAACGATCTCGAAAAACAATAACATACCCTAAGCATGATCATCCGAGTAAACCACATTTTAACGACATGCAAATTTTACCTTTTGATGCAATGCATAAAACAAAGAGATCCTGCTACGTAAATAATATCATACGGCACAACAACCGTTTCGGTGCATCCTTGTTCTACACTACTTCTCGACCCACTAGAAATGCTGCATCTGGTAACTTCAATCTGCCCCCCACAAACAACGCGTATGGAGAGCGTCATTTGCCATTTATAGGAGCAAAAATATGGAACAGCTTGCCGCCTGAAATAAAGAAAGCCCAAAACTTTAACACTTCTATAAAAAAATTTTATCTAAGCTTGAATGATGCGAGCTAACTTTGTGATTTTTCGTTTCCTGACATGTCGCGTTGCTGTCACAGAAACATCCTACGAGCTGGATGGTTATTTGGTGTGTGTAATTTTCAAAATGCGTGCCGCTGTTCTGGATTGTGAATTTTGTTGTGGCCTAGCAGCGAATGTTGTTGGCCTAGCAACGAAAGGCATCTGCCGCAGCTAGGATTCAATCCCCCGAACTGCGGGTCAGCAGCCGAGTACCTTAGCCACTAGACCACCGCGGCGGGGCAATGTTCACTTTTGATTCTGTACAATGGAATTGGGCAAATATAGTAACAGCATCAGACAATTTGAGGTACCTGGACCTGCAGACAATCTTCAAAAAACTCGAGTCCCTGATGCCAATTAAAATCAAGGATTACTGAGCTCCTGCACGAATGTCATGGCCATCAACATGCCTGTGACGGCATCAAGGTCCTGGCCCCCATTGTTCTTGAACAGAGACACTGTGATTGGTGTAACTTATAATGCTGATATCACCATTCCTTTTATTGGCCTTTCGATACTGATCAAGCTAGTCACTGACCACACTAACATCTGCCTAGCCTCCATTTAGGCAACTCGCATTACATATAGGTAGTCGTATCGGCGCACTGCAAAACTTTTCTAAGTATAATGAAGAAATGATGACAACACCAGGGAACAACAAGCATCATTGCAGAGTAAGGTACCATGAGATTGGCGCTCGAGCTCCACCTTCTTCCTCGTCCTGTCGCTATCTCGAATCTTCCAATTGCCCGTTAGGTTCGCCCAATAAACCTCTTTACATTTAATGGAGGTACTGGGTAACCACATCGCCTACACTTTGGAACTCTGACCCGCACCCTGCCATCGACCATGCAAGTTGACGCTGCTCAACAAACGGTACCTCTAGCAGCCCCTACTTGCCCCGGCCCGGTTCACCAGTGAGACCCCCCGATCTTTGCGGGCACCGAAGACCAAAATGTCGAGGACTGGATGTTGTCATACGGGAAAGTCAGGGGACCCAACAGGTGGGATGACGCTGCTAAGTTGGGCACTGTCAATTTTTATCTCACCAACGTGGCCAAGCTGTGGTATATGAACCACGAGACCGAGTTCGCGAACTGGTCCGTCTTCAAGAAGGCGATTTGTGCTGTTTTTGGTTGCCCTGCTTTACGGAAGCTACGCGCCAAACAACGTCTGTGCACACGGGCACAGGAGCCAGGTGAAACTTTCACCTCATATATAGAAAATGTGATCGACCTCTGCCGGCGCGTCGATGCTTCCATGAGCAAGAGTGCAAAGATACAGCGCATTATGAAGGGCGTCGACAATCACGTTTTCCGGATGCTTCTCGCGAAGTCTCCTAGCACTGTGGCCGAAGTAGTGACTTTGTGTCAGTGCTATGATGAATTGCAAAGGCAACGAGCTCAGACGTGACGCTCATTCCAAACAATTCAAACAGTGACCGCACTGGACGTCATGAGTGACCAGACAAACCTTCTCGCACAAATGAAAGACTTCGTGCGAGAGAAAGTGGATCGGCAGCTTTCTCTACTGCCTTTTGCTCACCGCCAGGAGCTCTCGCAGCAACAGCCACTGCGACACCCACCACCATTGGCTCTCATGCTCCGACATGTAGTCCAGAAGCATATCTCCGAGGCTATGCCGGTGCCCTTGCAACAGCCCCCCGTCACCCCGCCTCTTACCTACGCTGAGGCACTAAAGCGGCAGCAGCTACACCAGCCCCCGCCGTTCCAGGGACTGCCGCATACCTCAGCCCCAACTCAGCCGTCCACTGCCTGGGTTCCTCCCATTGCTACCACAGCCTCAACTCACTTGTCCGCAGCATGGGCTGCGAGAATGTGCGATAACCGGCCCATCTGTTTTGCATGCGGCGGTCCTGGCCATGTCGCCCGATACTGCCGTCGTCGCGTGCCAGGATACACAGACGCCAGGACACAGAACAGCTTCATGGACCTTACTCCTCGTCTGAAAGCTCGTCTTCACGGGAATGTCCGGGTACTATGTCTGGTCACTCATCTTTACCCCATCGTCGTTCCCTGTCACCATGCATCGTTGGCCAGCTCCTGAACACGAGGGAAACTAACCCCCGCAGTTCAGGAGGCAAGAACTGTTCTGTCGAAATGCTCAAGTCCTCGGACATTGCCGTCGAATATTGTCGAAGTTTTTGTAGAAGGTATTCGAGCATATGCTCTAGTGGATACCAGTGCTGCCGTTTCCATGATAGACGCTAAACTTTGCCGCAAGCTCCGAAAAGTGACTACGCCTATTGATACGATGTCCTTGCAAACAGCGAATGGGGACCCGGTTCAGCCTGTAGCCGCCTGTACTGTCCGACTGATCATCGCAAAGGACCACTACACTGTTGAGTTTATTGTCCCTTCGTCATGCTCACATGACATTATACTCAGATGGGATTTTTTATTGCGTAACCACGCTGTTATTGATCGTGCACGATCGGAACTTGAACTCTTCCCATTTTACGACCAACCAACCAATCGCATTCAGCCCGCCGTACACAAACTCGTCGTTAAAGAAGGCACTGAAATTCCTCCGGCAGCAGCTGTGTTGCTCCCCGTGTTCTGTGACGGCATTAGGAACAAAGCTGCAATCTTTGAACCATCAAGCCTCTTCTTTAATCGAAGATCTCTTCTTCTGCCTTATTCAACCCTCTCCATTTCTGAAGAAAACAGTGCTCTTTGCTTCACCAATCCCCTTCCGTATCCCGTCGAACTGTTTCAACGTGAAGCTCTTAGACACGTGCATGCCATTGATAAAGAACAAATTTTTACTATGCCGCCAGATTGTTCCGGTGACTACGACACCATCAGTGCCTTCAACCCGTCCAATGTACCAGCTTCCGAGCTTTTCGATTCATAGATCGCCAACGGACTATCGCCAGCTGAACGCTCTGAGCTTCTTCAGCTGCTCTACCAGTTCCGTGAATCCTTTGACGTTGCTCAACCTACCCTTGGCCGAACTCCAGTTTTTTTCACTGCATCGACACAGGTTCCAACGCGCCAGTATGACAGCGACCATACCGTGTTTCCACCACGGAACGTCAGGTTATCACTTAACAGGTTGACAATATGCTCAAGCGCGACGTTATCCGACCTTCCCAAAGTCCATGGGCATCACCTGTCATTCTTGTTAAGAAGGATGGTACAATTCGCTTCTGCAATGATTACAGGCATTTAAATAAGATCACTCGCAAAGACGTACACCCTTTGCCCAGGATTGATGACGCCCTTGATTGCTTACAAGGTGCCAAGTTTTTTTCGTCGTTAGATTGGCGTTTGGGTATTGGCAGGTGCCCTTAGCAGATGCCGATCGTCCAAAAACAGCCTTCATGCACCGGACGGGCTATATGAGTTTAATTTCATGCCCTTCGGCCTCTGCAATACACCGGCCACATTCGAGCGCATGATGGACTCGGTTCTGCGTGGTTTGAAATGGAACATATGCCTCTCCTACCTCGACAATATCGTCGTGTTTGCACCCGATTTTGAAACACATCTTGACGCCTGAAACATGTCCTCACGTTTCTGAACAATGTGCAGCTCCAACTGAATCTCAAGAAATGTCACTTCGCTGCTCGGAAGCTCACCATTCTCGGTCACGTCGTATCAAAGGATGACGTTCTTCACGACACGGCTAAACTACGCGCTGTCGCTGAATTCCCCAAATCGACGACTGTAAAACAGTTACGCAGCTTCGTAGAATTGTCCTCGTACTTTCGTCAGTTTGTGCACAACTTTGCCTCCATAATTGCCCCTTTTACCAACTTTTAAGGAGTGCCAACGACATCTCGTCATGGTCTTCTGAGTGTGATCACACATTTACCACTCTTCGCCGTCTCTTGACATCACCACCTATAATGCGCCACTATGATCCCATGGCTGCAACTGAGATTCATACAGACGCCAGTGGTGTTGGTCTCGGTGCAGTTCTCGCACAACGCAAACCTGGATTCCCTGAGTATGTTGTCGCCTACGCCAGCAGAACGCGCAACAAGGCTGAGGTAAACTACAGTGTTACCGAAAAGGAGTGCTTAGCCATACTTTGGGCGATTGTCAAGTTTCCCCCATATTTATATGGCTGCACGTTTGCTGTAGTTACAGACCATGCCTTATGTTGGTTGTCGTCGCTAAAGGATCCATCAGGTCGCCTTGCTCAAGGGGCTCTGCGACTTCAAGAGAATGACATCTGTGTCGTGTACCGTTCCGGCTGCCAACATGCCGATGCTGATGCGCTCTTGCGATCACCACTGTCCACTGAGGCTGCTTGTAGAACAGGCCCTGTCAGCTCTCGACATCGACACAATGTTCTCTGCACAGCGCGATGATCCATGAATAACTTTGCTTATGGACGCTTTATCTGGGGTACCAGGACAGGCTGAAGTGGGAAGAGATAGAAGAACAGCAAAGAGAGGAGAGGCCGATGGTATACGGTTTTGTAGAAACACATCTTAGGAACATGGAACAACCTCCTAACAATCCGGACTATGCGTGGGAATATTGTAATAGAACAGAAGGCAGCAGAAAGGGGGGTGGTATTAGGGCATTCATTCATAAATGTACAGACACGCAAAGGGTCAAGCAGAGGTGCAAGGAACATTTATGGCTAAAAGGGAAAGTGGCGGGGCAAATGACACTCCTTGGTTTGGTGTACTTGTGGACGGGAGCGAAGGCCAGAGAGGAAAACCAGGCAATGGTGGAGTGTATATCAAAGGACATTGAGGAATTAGGAGGAGAGTGCGAGAGAATTATACAAGGAGATATGAATGCGCACATAGAAGATATAGATGGATATACCAACACAACAGGCAAAATGATCACGAATATGTGTGAAAGTCATGATTTGATCATTTTCAACAGTACTGAGAAGTGTGAAGGGCAAATAACGTGGGAGGTAGGAAGCTGCAGTCGACGATTGATTACGCACTGATGTCACATAGGATGCATGATAGGCTCAGGGGAATGCACATAGATGAATGTGGCTCCAGAAGTCTGGATAGTGATCACAAATGTATCAAGCTAAGTTTTGGAAGAGCAGTGAAAGTGGGACAGAGACAAGATGAGCAACTACAGAAAAATTTTTATTCAGAAAGGCAACTAGAAATAGCTACTAAACAAACTGAGAAAGTAATCACTGAGGATAATAAAACAGTGTGGACATACACAAATAAAAGTTTATCCAATACACGAATTTAATTAGACTGTTTGAGCTAGAGCTTGGCCAAGGCATGTGACAAGTCACCCCGGAAAAGAAGACACAAACCCAAGAGTTGGTGGGATGAGGAAGTTAAGAGAGCCATAGGAAAACGTCAGGAAGCCTCTAGAGAACACAGACATGCTAAGCAGTGGGGTGAACCGACAGATGATGTTGAAAGAAAATGGGACATCTTTCTAAGCTGTAGAAGGGAAGCATAGCTTGTGATCAATGAAAAGGTTCGAAGAAAGGGGGTTCAGTACAGAAAGGGGCTGGCAGAAGTACATAAAAAAGATAGAAAGGCAGCTGCGAAATCTCGGAACCATCTAAACTCACTAAGAAATTAGATGAGCCTAGAACAGAGGTTTATAACTACTGCTCAAGATGCTAGGCTAGAAGGGGACAAAGGTATTGAATATATAAGAACAAGGGTGACAGAAAAATTTCAACAAAGAAGTGCCTTATGCACCCCGATAGACAAGGATGAATCAAGTGGTGCAATGGCTCCATTTTCACAAGAGGGGGAAAGGGCTGAGAAGATGGTTCCTAGTAGTACTTCAACAGGCCCAGATGGCATTCCAATTATGCTGATAAAGACATTGGGTTCGAAGTTTAAGCAGACTTTGAGAGAGGCAGTGAGCAAAATAATGATCGATGGTGAAGTCCCCGATAGATGGAAACTTAGCAGAATGAGCATGATCTATAAAGGAAAGGGGCACAAAGCTGACATGAACAACTACCATCTTATAATATTGACATCAGTGGTCTACAGGCTGGCGATGCAGATTATAAAGGAAAAACTGCAGGCATGGATAGAGGATGAGGGGGTGCTGGGGGAACTACAGAATGGGTTTCGGAAACACAGGAGGTTGGAAGACAATCTGTTCTCAATAACGCAGTGCATCGAAATAGCAGAAAAGGAACACAGGTCTATGTGGCTAGCATTTTTGGATATCAAAGGAAACACAGGAGGTTGAAAGGCAATCTGCTCTCAATGACGCAGTGCATCAAAATAGCAGAAAAGGAACACAGGCCCCTGTGGCTAGCATTTTTGGATAACAAAGGAGCTTACGATAGCGCAGTTCAAAAGGACTTGTGGGGAATACTGGACACACTAGGTGAGGAAGATGGAGTCATTAATCTTTTAAAGGATATCTATGAAGGTAACAAGGTAGTTACAAAGTGGGAAAAACAGGTATTCAAGCCTGCAGAGGTAAAATAGGGGCTTAGGCAGGGGTGTCCTCTGTCCCCCTTGTTATTCATGATGTACCTACAAGGATTAGAGGCCAAATTAGAGGGAAGTGGACTTGGCTTCAACCTTTCTTTCGTCAAACAAGGAAAACTCATTGAACAGGCACTACCAGCATTGATGTACGCAGATGATATAGTGATAATGGCCGACAACAAGGAAGATTTGCAGAGATTGATGGACATCTGCGGTAATGAGGGAGATAGGTTAGATTTAAGATTCAGTAAGAAAAAATCAGCAATGATTTTTAATGACAATGAAAGTAGTGAGCTTGGAATACAGGAGGTCACACTAGAGATAACAGATAAATAGAAATATCTGGGCGTATGGATAAGCCATGGGAACGAGTACCATAGGGAACACGAAATATATGTGATGACTAAAGGTAAAAGGAATGCAGCAGTGATGAAAAATGGGGCACTGTGGAATTACAATAGGTATGATGTTGTGAGAAGAATATAGAAAGGGGTCATGGTTCCTAGTCTGACAATCGACAATGCGGTCTTGTGTCACTTGTAGTACAAAGTTTCTAAAGTTAGGAGAGGTACATAAAGTGGTTACAATGGTGTGAAGTGACCAACACAATCCAAAGAAACAGTCCATCGCTGGGTAAAGTGTTTACAACAGTTTACAGTAAAGTGGGTAAATGCTGGGTAAATGTGGGTAAATGCTGGGTAAATGTAGGTAAATGCAGGAAGTGGGTAAAAAAATGCTGGGTAAAGTGTTTACAACAAAAATAGTGTTTAGATCATACGCGAGAACACGCGAACTTAATACGAAAACATAAGATGAAATAACAGTTCTAATAAACCATGTACGTCTGCTGACAATTTTGATACTTTGTTGACGAGTTGATACACCATAAATGCAGCGCATCTATTTGTTACTGGAGACGCCGTAGCGGAGAGTTCAGCTCTAGAAATTTCGACCACGAGGGGTTCTTTACATGCTCTAGTAAATCTAAGTACACGGTCCTCTGGTATTTTCGGTGAATAAAAAGCCGCAAAGACATCAGTGTTAACAAGGCACTTTCCTCGTGTCCATCCTTCCCTGCGTTGATACACTACAAATACAGCATCTATTTGTTACTGAAGACGCCGTTGGGGAGAGCTCAGCTCTGGAAATTTCGATCATGAGGGGTTCTTTGACATGCACTAATAAATCTAAGTACAGAGTCCTCTGGTATTTTCGGTTAACAAAAAGCCGTAAAGACAGCAGTGTTAACAATGCACTTTCCTCGTGTCCATCCCTCCGTGCGCATGTTTACGCTCAAAGTGATCGAGTATCGGCCGCCCATTCCCACCTTTCCGCTTCATCTTCTGGTGAGCCTCACGTACAGCATGCCTGGCTGGAGAAAGTTGCTGCCAATACTCTGCCGCAGCCACTCCGTAGAAGCACCAAAAACGCCAATGGCATTATCACAAGCCCACTTTCAAGCGTACACTAACTGACCAAGCGACCTTCTGAGCCCACATATCCCTAGGTTCTCTGATAACACCCAAAGCAGGAAACACCTATAACTGCCAACCTGCAACTTTCCCCTAAGTCGGACAACAAATTTCCCCAGTTTTTCACAAGATTTTCACGCCCAGCGTTTTTAGTGTGTGTTGCGTAGCGTAACACCTTTTCGTTTCGCAAAACGACTGCAGACGTTAGTTTTTTTTGTTTTACTCATTTGTGTATTCTACCGAAATAGTTTACTGAAATCACTGTGTTGAGGCTAAAAACATATGCATTGGAAGGGTGCAATGCTTGGAACAATATGAGGAGCAAAAGCTGTTCGTTATATACATTTATATCCAGGACGAGGGCAAAAACAAAGCAATAAGAGCGACCGCGATGCATCTGGCAGTCTTCTCAAAGCAGCCTTCTCTCCCTGACTAGATTTGCCGAATCGTCTTCTTGGGTCATGCTATACCTGATCATGCCTTTTGTTGCTTTCTTGGTGGATCGGAATGCTGCTAGAGTTTTCCAGCTCGGCTCGGTTTTTGGTAGCTCCGTTATGTCTAATACATCCCGCGATAGTTAGAAACTCTGTCTTCGTTGCAGCTACAACATATTCGAACAGGGCTTAAGTTGCTGAGCTCATTACTCGAGTATACTTTCGTGCCTGCTTCCTCGTTCTGAATTGTAGCACGTTTATTACTCGAGCAGTTAAAATACTTGTCGGGGAGCGGTGCAGCAGTTAAGAGGAGTAAGAGCTCAGCCAAGCACACCAAGACCTCCTCTGTGGCCGTGGCGCAGTGACGCATTTTCGGCTAACCTCTGCGCTTCTTCTGTTTTGGTTATGATCGAGCCACATCCAGACCAGCGTTACACCATATGCGCCATGCCGTAAGACCAACGTCTGCACTTCCAGTTGTTGTGAAGCTGCGCATTCTTCAGATGAATTGCGTAGCTGCCCGTTGTTTCCTTTCGAATCTATCACACGATTGCATTGCTTAATAGCATATCGATCGCATTAGAAAGCATGATCAACAGCAAAACAAAAAAGGCAAGAATCCTGTCATTGTCGCGATGAGAAGAAAACTAAAAAGAATTTAGAACGTTTTATATTCGAACAAGCGTGGGCTCCTATAATAACGATAAGCCGGAGCGCATTCAGTTACGCAAAAATATGGTGAGTTGTGCCGTCATGGCGCTCTTGACCACGCCAACGACCTGAACCGGCAAACACATTCCCAAAATGTACAGCAACAGGCATGGAGTTAATGTACAGACTCAACAAGACTCAAGCAAACTTGACAAGCCTGAACGTGCGTATATGAACGTTTTGAGATGTTTGAAGAGCGATGCAGGGAATGCGTAACGACCTTCCAGGGGCGTCAGGCGGGCGGCCGCATGAAATCTAATCGAAGAGCTAACGCAGGCTAACGTGATTAGAGTTCATGCGCAGCCTCAGAAAGGTGCGTTCAAAAGCGGATCTCTGGGGGCAGCATTCATTGTGGCGAAACGCATTCCATCTTTCTCATCTGTATCGAGAGTTGTGAAAGCTACGTGGCGGAAAAAATACCGGAAACAGGAGGCGCGCTACTCACCAGCTCCAGGTATCAGCTACAACGTGGGCTTCGACAGAGATGTCCTTTGTCACCTTCGTTATTTATGCTGTATCTACAGGGACTAGAAGCCCAATTAGAGGGGAGTCGACTCGACTTCAGCCTCTCTTTTGCCAAGCTAGAAAAACACATTGAACAGTCATTACCAGCATTGATGTATGCAGATGATATAGTATTAATAGCCGACAACAAGTAAGATCTGCAGTGAATAATATAAGCATCTGTGGTAATGAGGGAGATTGATTAAATTTGAAGTTCAGCAGGGAAAACCGGCAATCATAATTTTTAATGACAACAATTATAAGTACAGGAAGCCACGCTATAAATTGCGGATAAATAAAAACATCTGGGCGTATGGATAAATAATGGGGCTGAGTACCTAAGGGGGCATGAAAGATACGTAATGACTAAGGGTAACAAGAATGCTGCGATAATGAAAAATAGGGCACTGTGGAGCTACAATAGGTATGATGTTGTGAGTGGGATATTGAAAGGTGTCATATGGCCCCGGGTTTGACGTTCGGCAATGTGGTCTTCTTCATGAAATCAGAGGTTCAAGCAAGATTGTAAATTAAACAACGTGGCATAAGTAGACTTGCTTTGGGAGCACACGGGAATACCCTAAATCAGGGGGCACAGGGTGAAATGGGATGGACATCGTTTGAGTGCAGGCAAGCTAGCAGCAAGATAGAATTTGAGAAGCGATTGAGAAAACTGGGAGAGGATCAAGCGTTGGGCTAGGAAAGTTTTCATCTACTTGTACATGAAGAATGTTGATACTAAATGGATGAAGCGAACTCGAAAATTGTCAAGCAAGTATTTAGACAACAGCGGAATACCAAGCCAAAGGGTAACATTGGTTAAGAAGAAGGTGAAGGAAACAGAGAGGGACGTGTGTAAGATGGGAATGCTTACGAAATCATCACTGAAGACCTACCGAACTTTCAAGCAGGAAATTACAAAAGAAAATATCTACGATAATTCTAGGGGTAGCTCTTTGCTGTTCGAGGCTAGAACAGGAGTATTGCGGACCAAGACGTACCGAGCCAAATACGCAGGCACAGACACGGTATGTAGTGCGTGTGGAGAGGAGGAGGAAACGGCTGAACATTTGATAATGTTCTGTAAAAGGCTCCAACCTACTGTCGAAGATAATGGCGCCGAATTTTACAAAGCATTGGGGTTTAGGGACCGTGAAGGCAAAATAGACTTTAAACGGGTATAAATAACCAGGAGGAGGCTAACTGATTTGTGGCTACAATCAAGGCGCGAGTGAAATTCAATCGTTAAACACATAGTGATAGTACTTAACTTTATGGCTAGGTGGCGTGAGCCACCACCCGATCTAAAGGCCGCCGCCGGATACATCCATCAATCCATCCAGCCAGCCAGCCAATCAGTGGAGGCTGAATCGAACACCAAGAGAATAGCTCCCAAGTTTTCCCCGAGAGAGAAAGCCGAAGTTTGGAACAATTAATATGTGAATACCCGATTGCTACCAGTGTAGCAATTTCTTTTCTTTTTTGCAATGGGCGTACAATGCAAAAACACCCGTGCTTGCCAAGACGACCTAATATGTCAGGCTGTCTTCAGGTGCTGTGCGCATGTAATAATTATAGTATTATTCTTTAATTAACGTACTCACTGAAATAAGCAAAACAAGAAAAGTGCTATGCTCTACTGCTGCTGCAATGAAACAGCACACATAATAAAGGGGCCCTCCAACACCTTTGCAGCACCTATTTTATTTTGTGTTTTGCTTAAATAGATGACTGGGGATAATTTTAGCATTGGTCTAAGCACCAATATCAAATGAGTTAGCAGTTTAACCATGCCATGAAATCGCTGCCGACCGCATCAGCACAAACTGTGGCAGTCACCAGAACTATTGCTGGAGGAAATGACCATGGAGTGCGCAGGCATGCGATAGGATAAATGCATGGAGGAATGAAAAGAAATGAGGGAGCATGGCGTCACACCGCCAGGCTTTGCAAGCCAACCCGTTTTGAAGTCATCGGCCCAACGCGTGACCTTTTGCACCAACATGGCAACATCACGCAAGCAACGAGACTTGCCGATGACTTCAGAGTGTGGCGCCCGGCATCCTACCTGGTAGCTTCTATCCGAAACGCGCTTTTGAACCTCCTGCGTGGCCTGCCACGCAGGAAGTTCAAAAACGGAACACCACCGAGGGTACTAACCTACCGCACACTCTGACGCTTCGGTCACGTGACACGGCGTAATGTTCCCTCTTCTCTTTTTCCTTCCTCCATGGATAAGTGTAAAGTTAGATGTGATCGTGGCGTGGAACCAAAGCTGAGGTTGCTAATATGTTTTATTTTACTTTTCCTTGCTTCTTCATCGAACCCCGAACGAACAGACGCGGCGAGACCACCGCAACTAAAGCACGCAGAGACGCTGGTAGAGCGCGCTACGCTGGCTAGCCTTTCGCCTCTGGATTTTTTGGCTTGTGCGGGTCGCATGTCTATATTGTGGTCTATGTCTATGCGAAAGACTTCTCTCCCTCTCCTTTCCTTGTTCTTGCTTTTGTGAATTCGTGAGATGTTGCTTGCAGTACCTTCGATAGGCTCTTGATTGTTGTTGAAGAGGTATACGTGGTGCACGCTCGTAGTTCGTCGGGTGGCTCACCAGACAGCTCGCAAAGGGTCAACAATACTTCAAAGCCCTGGTCGTTCCATGAATTCCCTTCTCAGAATAAGAGTTACACGCAATGTTGTAAAGAACATCACAAAATACCACGCTTCGAAACAGTAGTGCCCATTCACGTTTTTTGCAAGTCAGGCTTCAGGCATCACGTCCGTTACTGTGGCAACGATGTCAACATTACTTTGGAAGGAACAAGCAACAATGGTGTGCGAGCAGGCGCTTTCAAATTCCAACAACCCAACTACAGTGTACTAGAAGTGTACTCTTCTAGTACACTGTAACCCAGCGACGCGCACCGAAACACGAGTGGTCAGGTGACCCCGCGAAAGTCGAGTGGAGGGTATAGGCATTTTTTTCTTTCTTGTATTTAAAATTTTCTAAATGAAATAACTTAGGACTGCATGCCGTTACAGTTGCCGTTCTTGTGGCATTCGTCTGTCTGTACTTTGATGTACACAACCCATGAGTAAAAGATGGATAGTTTTAACGCGAATATGGAGGCAATTACGGGGATTAATGCAAACATACTGTCAGCACTTAGTTCCATCGCGACAATTGTTTCTTGCCATCAAGTGGCGTCATGTGAAAACAAAAATATTTCCCCTGAATTTAAGTAAATTTTTCTTCTTCCCTAAAAGCGGTTCAAATTCCTTTTCTCTAGATGAATTTTTCTAAAGTTGGAAAGTATGACCTGCTGAACTCCTGACCTGCCCGATGTCCTCTCTCAAGCGACCACGTACAGTTCAAACCTTCTACCGGTAGGGACGTAATCTACGAACGGCGTGGCGCTAGTCAGCCCCTGTTCAGCTTCAGCGTTCATGGTCATATTTCGACCAACAAAGCACCATGTTGTGTAATTATTATGCATAAATGCAGAATAATTTGGAAATATACATACTAGAAGTGATTCAGAAATTATTTTCAATTGAATGGACGTGGCTGCCCACGTTTACTTGAGCAGCCGTCAAAGTTTGCAGAAGTAGTATTCTTGGGACCATAGCCACATATATCACGGCAGTTCGTCACATAATGCAGGCGTCCTCACTCCAGTGCTGTCCTAATAGCCGTAAAGTAGCATACGGGGTTAGGTATATAGCGCCATCAATGATGAGGGACGAGAGCGTAAATACGAGTTCCAGTAGGAACTCCGCCATCTGAGCAGGTCAGGAGTGCAGTAGGTCGTGCACGGTTAAGAGGGGCAAGCCAAGCACAGTCCACCTGGCCACGCACGCTACTGGGCGCGCGGCCTGGCGCAGCGATAATGCGTGTACGATTTCCCAAAAAGGACGTCCTAAATGTGCGTATTTTTTCCTCATAAGCAGGTTGATAAAGAGGTATAACTTCGAATGAGTAGCGCATATGTCTACGTGTCTAATGCGCTACCCATTTGAAGTTATTCATATAGCTTCTTTTCTTGTTTGTCACACTGCACTCTGAGAAGAGATCGAGTAGTTGGGGAGTATTTCATAGTAATCAAAAATTATTGGGCGGTAAGTTGGGCCAGTTGTATCCACCGTGAACCTACTTACGGCGCAACACCAGAACGACAGCAGGTGTTGCGCTGTAAATAAGTTCACCATGATCAACTGGCCCAACTTACCGTCTTACTGCAATATATTTCTAGTAGCCATGTCTGTCCTTCTGGTGTTGCGCTGTAAATAAGTTCACTATGGATTAAAAATTATTGGAGTTTAACGTGTGAAAACCACCATATGATTAGAGACGTACGCCATTGTGGAGGGATCCGGAAATGTCGGCCACCTGAGACTCTTTAACGTGCACCTAAATCTAAGGTTACGGGCCTGAAGCGTTTTCGCCTCGAAAATGCAGCGGCCGGGATCGAAGGCACTCGGCTGCGACTTGCGGGTCGGCAGTCGATCGCCTTAGTAACTAGACCACCATGCCGGTATAGCATTTAATTCCCATACACCATGTGAGCTTTTCTTGCTTTAATTATCACCGCGATACCGACACCTTGCGGCAGGCCCGAAACCACGTGCAGGAAAGGTTTTTTTTTTTTTTCAGTGTGGTGGAGAGGTGGGGATTTGAAGTAGGGCTTTGAAAAAGCCCCATTTTCTTCACTTATTCTCGGTAAAACACACACACATTTACTCTCAGTACACACCCCCATCCATCCGAATTTCGAGGGCGGAGAACGGGGAGGAGGGCCCTGCATTCCGCTCGCGTAATATGGTGCCCGCCCTATCGCGCAGTGTTAGCATTTTTGGTAGGAAAGTTGCGGGAGCCAAGTTTGCGAGGAAGCAAACGCAAGCAATCCAGATCACGATTACAGTTAAGTGGCATAAATACACTCCAAATAATCGATTTTAACGCGACGGCGTTAAAAAGCTCATTTGGCAGAAATTCCGGCGTCGGCGTTCTTGGTTGTGAGCGAAAAATCATCAACTTTGCGAAGTGGAAAAGTGGAGAAAGATGCAAAAACAATTATTATTATTATTATTATTATTATTATTATTATTATTATTAATTCCGCACGGGTCTCAGTGAGAATTGTTCCCGGCATGATTGTGTGAAAAGCGGGAGTGCAACCTCACAGTCACGCCTCTGCTCTCGATTACAGCGAAAATAACTTTCCCGGCTTGAAAACGCAGTGAAAGTAACTTTGATGCTTCACAAACACAGACGTCCTGTGTACATGTTTCACAATGTAACATGGAGTAGACTGTCGTTAGAATGCATGGGACAAGCGTTGCTATCAGGAGTCAGAACATGGGATTATAATGACTTAGTTTAAAGCCAGTCACCCACTACAAAAGGCACACACGCTACTGCACCCCTAAAGTCACGTGGTGGGTGCATAGCAAGTTCGAAAAGGTTTCATACACTAAGTGTTTGAAGTGCGCCCTAGGAACAGAATATCATTATCGCGTTCAACTCTCAAAGGCGAAGCTTAAGGGCCTCATATTTGGCCCCGCCGCGGTGGTCTAGTGGTTAAGGTACTCGGCTTCTAACCCGCAGGTTGCGGGATGGAATCTCGGCTGCAGCGGCTGCGTTCGTTTCCGATGGAGGCGGAACTGTTGTAGGCCTGTGTGCTCAGTTTTGGGTGCTCGTTAAAGAACCCCAGGTGGTCGAAATATCAGGAGCCCTCCACTGCGGCGTCTCTCACAATCATATGGTGGTTTTAGGACGTTAAACCCCTCATATCAATCAAGGGCCCTAATTTTTTTAAAAACGTTTTTTCGAGGAGCGTACATACCACAAAAGATTTTTTAAAAAAGTCCGCAAGAAAGTTCCCACATGATAGATCGTCATCTGTTTCGTCATGCTCTTTCTTGCCGGAAATATCAGTGCTCTCCGTTTTCCTATCAAAAATGCTCTATGTCTTACCGAGAACGCGTTACTCGGGTTTTGTTTGGTAGACCACCTTTCGGTACTTAAACGGGATATAACGAAACATGGGTTGGTTTTGTAGTTGGAGGGCTTTTCGGTATTTATTCTCATAGCTTTTTCAATGACGCTTAAAAAGCCAGTAAGCAACTCCGAGGTCCCAAAATTTTAATGATGAAAAATATACGCGCTTTCGGTAGGTGAACATGATTCCGCAAAAAGTTTGCGAATGCGTGCTATAAACAGCAAGGTACAGGGGTTAGAACATCCATTTCAGCCGGTTTCAAATTTTTGGCTCGGCCGCTCGCCATCCTTTTCCTCGAAAGAGTAGCCCGTCGTACTCCATCCACTTCAGCAACGCGACACGACGTCCGTGATACGACGTCGGCGCGCAACCAACGACCGAGCGGAGCTTAATTCCCCCGCATGAGCGCGTGTCATGGCGGCGCGGGCAGAGAACACGGAGCGAGGAAGTACTTTTTCCCCTTTTCCGCTCTCAGTGAGACGCCTCTTTGCCTCTGAGGCTTTAGTTCTAAAATTAGGCAATACCGCTTCTCCGGGAGTCTCGGGCTAACGCCAGAGGGCAGGAAAATGAAGCTGGGAAATGATTTTAAAGCCGGGACTACGATCGAAAGATTTCACCTCTTCTAGAAGGGGACGCATACACGCAGCTAGAGAAGAAACCAACGAAGCAAACCCAGACACAGCGACACAAGCTACTAGCGGAAATTTTCAAGCATTACCCAGACCCAAGAACACTTTACCAGCGACTATAGTTTGCCGTAACGGATCCACACCGGGTTTCTATGGACTACCAAAAAATCACATGCCTGACATCTCTCTCTGCCCCATTTTAGACTTCACTTCCTCTCCATGCCGAGCGCTTTCGAATTTTCTACACCAAATCTTCGCCACCTTACCCGGAAGACACGAACTCATGTTCGTGACTCCTTCGTGCAGCTAGTGTCAGAGGTGAGCAACGACGATGACGAGAGCCTGGTCTCGTTCGACCTCGTTTCATTGTTCACTAATGTGCCAGCGCCCTTAGCTGCGTCATCTGCCCGTGCTGCGCTTGAGGGTGACGCAAGCCTGACTGAAAGGACTCCATTGGCTGTTGACGAGCTCTGTCGTCTACTGGAATTTCGCCTGTCTAGTACGTACTTCTCCGACAAAGGAACAATTTTCAGGCAGAACAGTGGAACAGCGATGGAGCTTCCATCTCCGTCACGATGGAAAACCTGACCATGGGGCCCGGGGCGTAGCCAGAAATTTTTTTTTTTCGGGGGGGGGGGGGGGGGTCACACAAACCCAACGGGGGGGGGGGGGGGGGCAGGCATCAGCTTTCTTCTGTGACGTCACTATCGGCGGTAGTTTACACAGATGGCGTACATGTATATCAAGTCCTGAGAATTCCCCTCTCCCCATGCGTATGGTTGTGAAGAGAGTAAGTAAAAGTGCTGTAAGAATGATTGATTGATACGTTGGGTTTAACGTCCCGAAACCACCGTATGATTATGAGATTCGCCGTAGTTGAGGGCTCCGGAAAGGTAGACCACCTGAGGTTCTTTAACGTGCACCCAAATCTGAGCACACGGGCCTGCAACATTTTCACCTCCATCGAAAATACAGCCGCTGCATCCGGGATTCGATCTCGAGACCTGCGAGTCAGCAGCCGAGTACCTTCGCCACTAGACCACCGCGGCGGGGCAGTACTGTAAGAAGTACTCTAAACACAGTAAACGACAGGTACAGTGACCGTTCGGAGCAACGGCCTCTCGTCGCACCATTGGAAGGACTAGGCTTCGAAAACGCATTATTATGCAGCTAAAGTGGTTGCTTGGGCGTGTTGGTACGACATAGGAAAAAAAAAACGGCGCGAAAAACGAGAGACCAAATGAAGAAGTACTCATACAGAGCGCTGACTCACAACAAAAACTTTATTCTTCAAACCCTGCATATATATACAAAAGAAGGAACAAAAATGATAGTCGAAGTAAACCATACAATCATTCTCATAGCTCGTGCAATCACCCAGATAAAAAGACAACTTACTTTTCTGAGAGGGCAACCGAAGGCCTACTCACGCATACGCCCCCAAATCTAGCTATATCTCCAGTATTTTACGGGTAAGCTGGTCCCGATAACGCTTGATAATCGCACACGACTGAATATCAGGGGTACACACGGAGGAAGGAAAGGGGTACACCAACAATCTCGGCAATGAATGCCTTGGTGGCCAGACACCGTCGTGGAAACACTTTGAGCGTGTTCTTTGAGACGCTTTGAGGGAAAGAAGTTTGTACCTAAGGGCTTGTTTTTCCGTGTTTTGACGCAATATTAATGAGATTTGACAGACAGTATTGCCAAGGAATGTATAGGGGAAGTTATTAGAACCAATGTAATTAATGTAAATAAGAAGAAAGAAAAGTGGGTGAAAAAAATGACTTGCTGTCAGCAGGTTTTCTTTCTTTTTATTTACATTACATTGGTTCCAATAACATCCCCTATACATTCCTTGGCATTATTGTCTGTTAGATCTCATCATATATATATATATATATATATATATATATATATATATATATATATATATATATATATATATATATATATAGTGTGTGTGTGTGTGTGTGCGTGTGTGTGTGTGTGTGTGTGTGTGTGAAAGTATATGCACTTTCACATAAAAACTGTTTATTGTGACGACGTTTCGACGGGAACCCCGTCTTTTTCAAGGCATAATTGTATTTACACATGTTCCGTGTCTTATAGCCTGTCGAGACAGGAGGGAAGGAGTCAAAAGAAAAGTAAAAAAAAAGGAAAAAAAAGAAAGAAGAGAGAGAAAGAGAGAGAAAGAAGAAGAAGAGACAGCGAAACGGGAGGACAAACATTAAATAAAATATAGAAAATCTAGGAGAAGAAGCAACACCGACACAGCGTAATTAGAAAGGGGCAGCATCTCAACAGAGTAGGGCAGAGGTAGATGAGCAATGTCATCATTGTCAACAATACCTCCCCTGCACCCACTCTTCCCCGAACGGGCAGTGAGCCGCCGTCCTTGTATTTCACCTTTCCGTGTAGTCCGCTGGGGGCTCGTGCCTCTTTGAAGTTTAAGACAAGTTAATGGGGAGAGCTTAAGCGCTTGGAGTGCGTGCTGGTGGCGTCGGGAGGAATGAAAAAGCCGGTGAATGAGGCACCGCCATCGATATTCATTATATGCAATGGCTCCTTGTCAGTGAAGGAACAGAATGTGCGTTAAAAATTAGAGAAGGAAAAAAAAAGAAGCACGGTGAGGGGGGGGGGGGGGAGAGACTGTACGACATCCGGGACAGTCACCACACAGTTGCGGCTCACTGGGAAGACATGCGCGCATGTATGAAAAAGTTAACGAAACCACCTAGCTGTCAGCTCCTTGTCAGTGAAGGAACAGAATGTGCGTTAAAACTTAAAGAAGAAGAAAAAAAAAAGAAAGAAAAGAGAAAGAGAGGGGGGGGGGAACCGTACGACATCCGGGACCACTTATCTGTGCGTTCCGGCAGTGCTTGATGAGGCAAATCATTTCTATGTTGTCAGATGCATAGGCCAAAAGCTTTGTTAGCGGGTAATATTATTGTCGTAATGAAACCGGACTGATTAGAGAGAAGCGTTTGCGTCTTTTAGCGGTCGTAACGCTGACAGAGTGCCTGGGTGTTCATTTATTCCGTATTTTATCGTGTTAAATTTGTAGATAAAATAAGATTCCCGTTGTTCCCGTTCTCTGATTGTTCGAAAGTTGCTTCCTAGTAGTGTAACCCTGATGTCATCAAAGCTGTGGTCTTTTAATGTGCAGTGTTTTGAAAGTGGAAGGCCTGGCAGAGATCGTACATGTGCCCGATGGTTGTTGAATCTAATTCGAAACGGACTGTCTGTCTGGCCGACGTATTGCTTGTTACATACCCCACATTCCAGGAGGTATATGACGTTGTCTGAGTCACAGTCTAGTGCACCTCTTATGCTGTGCTTAAAATCCGAGCGGGTGCTTTTCGCCACTGTCGTTGTCTGCATGTGTTTGCATACCTTGCATCTGCTTTTTCCGCAAGGGTGACACCCAATTTGAGGTTTCACACCTATATTTGAATTTATTAAATGATCCTTTATATTTTTCGGCCGTCTGTATACAACACAAGGAGGAGAAGTGAAAAATTTGGATAGTCGCACGCTCTGTTCCAATATGTTAAAGTGTTTTCTTAGGACCTTGTTTATGTTCGGTGGGTTGCTCGTGAAAGTTAATAGCAAGTTTTTGTTGCGGTGTTGGTCGGCGTTTTTCAGGTGGTTGAGAAGAATCTGGCGGTCCAGATTTTCAGCTTTTTTGATAGCGTCATCGATGATAGCTGGCGGGTATTCTTGATTAAGGAGTACTTCGCGCATATGTGTGCTGTTTTTGTGGAAGTCCTCGGTGCGGGAGCAGATTCGTCGGAATCTGTGTGCTTGGGAATAGAGAATGCTGGTCTTGCAATGTCGCGGGTGGCAGCTTTTGAAGTGCAGGTATTGTTGCCTGTCCGTAGGTTTTTTGTATACGTTAGTTACCAACGCACCATCGTCAACTCGAATCAGTACATCAAGAAAGTTTATTTCAGTGTTAGAGTAGAAGTGTGTAAAATAAATGCTGGGGTGTACCTGGTTGAATGCCTGTATGAATTTGAGGAGCTCGTTTTCCGAATGTGTCCAAATTATGAATATATCATCTAGGTACCGTTTATAGAGTAATGGTTTGATATTACAAGATGAAAGAAAATTGGACTCTATGTGGTGCATGAATATGTTAGCGTAGTTTGGGGCCATTCTTGTACCCATTGCTGTGCCGCTGATTTGAAGATAGTACTGGTTGTTAAATTCAAAGCTGTTCAAATCGAGTACAAGTCTTGTGAAGATTTCAATTACTTTTTTGCTTGGATAAGCGACAGGGTTGTGTGTGCCATACGATTCAACAAGCGCCCTTACACCATCGTCATGTGGGATATTTGTGTAGAGTGAGCTAACATCCAATGTTACGAGAAATGCACCGTCTGGAATTTTCACGTCTGCTATTTCCCGAAGGAAGTGGTTTGTGTCACGCAAGAAGGACTCATGTGTGGGTGGTATGTCTTTGATTAAAGAATCAATATAACTGGAAATGGGTTCCGTTAACGTTCCCGTGCCTGATATAATGGGTCTGCCAGGGTTATTCTCTTTATGAATCTTCGGCAGCATGTAAAAACGACCAGGCGCCGAATGTACCGTAATAAGTGCCTTTTTAAGCTTTGAATCAATGGCGCCTTCACGTGTGAGATCCTCTAGGGTTGTTACAATGATCTTTTTGTGCTCCGTGGTAGGGTCAAATTCGAGGTGTTTGTAGAATTGTTTGTTATTTAGTTGTCGCTTGCCTTCCTCCATGTAGTCCGATCTATTCAGAACAACAATCGCGCCTCCTTTGTCTGCTGGTTTGATGACGAGATCTTCGCAGTTGCTCAACGTGAGTAGTGCCTCTTTTTCTCTTTTTGATATGTTATTCATGCTTGGTTTGTGCACCTTGTACGCATGTATAACATCTTTTTGAACCGCGTCTATATAGAGATCCAGATGTCGATCTCTGTTGGCGTCTGGGGTCCATTGCCGTCCGATTGCCCCACGAAAAAGTGCGTTATCTTTTTCGGGTTTATCAGAGAAATATTCCTCCAATCGTAAATTTCGTGCGAAGTTGTCTAGGTCTTTTAGGAGCGTGAATTCATCATACCTTCCGTTGCCAGGGCAGAATGTAAGTCTACGTGATAGTATACTCAATTCTTCATTGCTAAGTTCTTTGTCGGAAAGGTTAATAACGTTTGGCTCTTTGGGGTGTGGTGGCAAATTTTTTTGAACGTGAGATGGTTTGGTATTTTTTCTGTAAGCAGCAGTGGGTATAGCTTGTGACACATTGTCCCGCGCAAATTTCTTCCTCTAAGTTTTTCAATTTCCTCTGTTTTTTTTTTTTTTGTGCTCAAATACGTCGAGTTCTTTAATAATACGGAAAGACGGGCTAGTTGGTACTGCTGCATAATTGAAGTTTTTGCGCACACACACAAGGACACAGAAGAAGGGAACACAAGGACCAGCGCAGTCACAAGCTGCGCTGGTCCTTGTGTTCCCTTCTTCTGTGTCCTTGTGTGTGTGCGAGTTCTTTAGCTTCCCACTCCGAAAGAGAAAAGTTATTTCTTAAATACCGCTCTTCGTCTGTCAGTGCGTTTAGAGTCTTTCTACAGTGTTCGATGGTGACCTTAGTTGGCTCCTGTGTGGCGTGATCGAGAATTTCGTTCCACCGTTTCATTTCCCCTTCGGCAAAGTTATGCATCGATGGTGTTAGCGACAAGCGCAGCCCCTTCGGAGCCGTACACGCCAGTACATATTGTTCGAGGCTTTGCACGTGAAGTTCGTGCCGTATTCTTTTGTCAACAACTTTTCTAAGTTTAAGAAAATTTGGACCCGTTCTATGGCCTAGTTCATCTGAAACGGACGGTGTTTGCCCACTCGCACAGCCAGTATGTCACTTTGCCCAGACGTGGCGAATAGAGCCACAAGGTGCCCGGAGGTCGTACCTGGTTTGGGTCGGAGCTCCATCCCGTTGTGCCTCCCGTGACGAGCTGGCCTGTAGACGCCTGCTGTTGGCTGCTGGTGGTTGCTGCTTGTTCGTTGATGATGTTGGCTGCTAATTTTTCCTTGCGGGTGGTTTATTCTGGCCACTCGTTGCTGTTGATTGTGGTACAGCTGGCCGTTGTTGTTGGCCCGGATTACCCTTCGTCGCCGTTTCCGGGGTGTGTGTTGTAGGCGTCGACGACAGCCGTGGCAAGCGTGATGGCGGTTGTGCACTCGGTGAGGGGGGTCCCGACGGGGTATGCTGGCCTGGAGAAGGGGCAGCGGCTGTTTCTGGGGCTGCTTGGTTCATATTCTTCTCTTTGCCGCCTCGACAGGTGGCATCGGAAGAGTCACGCCGCAGTGCTTGGGAGTAGGATGGCGTCTCCCGAAGCTCGTACGCCCCCGCCTCCGGTTGTGGCGCGTGTTCCGGCCAGTTGTTGATGTGTGTGTGTGTGTGTGTGTGTGTGTGTGTGTGTGTGTGTGTGTGTGTGTGTGTGTGTGCGTGTGTGTGTGTGTGTGTATAGCAGTTGAATATAACCTGCTCTTTGATGGTTCAAGGGGGAAGATAACACTCCATAAAAGGAACACTATTGCAATTTTTGACGTTCTATACAGCAATATTACTAAAATAAGGGACAGTCACTTGTATGACAAGCCCCCGCTGGAACATTGCGGTGACGTGCTATGCAGTGAATGCGAGGCAAAGGCAAGCTTAGTACCTTGCGGTTGTTCAGATGGAATTTCTTTCTCTCTTTAAACAAAAACTTCCTTTTTGAAACTTTCTGCATGTCTTAAAAACAAAGCACACTACGCAACAATATATCAACCATATTTTTACTTAGACCGCTCTACATAGCGAAAATTATTGCTGCAGTAGAGTCAAGTTTTCCGAATTTGTCACAATATTTTCGAAATTTTTTTGGCTTCATTTGCTCTCGAAGTTTTTTAATCCCTTAATATTATGGAAAGTGGTTTATCAACATTATCTGATAGCATACAGACAGCCGGTACAGCCATACATGCGTATGATTGATTTATCCTAAGTAATAATTAAGAATCTATATGTGCGGGAATGATCCGTCGCCCTATTCAATTGTTCAAATAATACAAGTTATATATAAATCTTTACGTGTCAAGTTGGCGTCCTAGACAAAGCGGATGTACGGCATTATTGAGCCCTTCACATCCATGCTAGAACACAGGAAAATATCTAGATGAATGTAAAAAGACTACAAAAGCAGGAAAGTATGATGGAACGACATATAAAGAGTGGTATAAGCGAGATGAGGGGCATAAAACATACGATTACTGGAAATATATGTTTCAAGAAAGAATGAAACATGGCGCTAAACCACTTCTCATTAAAGGCTGAAAGGATATCGAGCAGGAATGCTCAAGGTGCGAGAGGTAGCAGAGGGGGGATCAAGCGTTTGACGTTACGTCCTGCCTCTGCGTTCCCCTTGTCCGGTGTTATCTTGGTTTTTGTTCTTTGCTAATTATGTCTGCCGTTAACGCCTGTGTGATTATGGTGTTTAGATCTGAAGTGACTGACTCCAGCTATTCACCCAAAAATGTCAAAAAAAAGTGTAAAAAGAAGGATAACTACTGAAGACGATCTGCACTGGGAGACTGGCAAGCCGGCGGCTAATTCAAAAGTCCCTAGATGCCATTGTCAGATAGGAAGGAGACGGGCGCGAGGCGCTTTATCCCAGAGTCTTACATAACTCATCAACCCATCATCATCCGTACGTCAGTCCCCCAGGGTCTTGTGAGGGGGAAGTTTTGTTTCGGGCAGACGGCCATACCCTGGCAAGGGGCCACCGCTCGGCGCCAAAGAAACGTGACCTGCCTCCCGGCGTACAAAACAGGGAGACCCAACAAAGGGACTGCCCTTCGGTGCAGCAACTTCGGTCACGACACACAAAGCGAAGGTAATCTGGCAAGGTGGGCTATCGCAGCGCGTGGGGCGTGCTCATGGCCCCTCTCCTGACCGCTATAGGGCCCAGCGAGACTTAACAGAAGGGCTACCCTTTGGCACGGTGACTTCAATCACTGCGCGCAAGGCGGACGCACGGTGACTTTCGGCCCCGCACGGGAAGCGGACGTACCCAAACACGGGGCTGCCCTTCGGCGCGAACTTCAGTCACCGTGGCCAAAGTAGCACTGTACCCAAAGTGCACGTGCCCTCACATTGTCGCGCGGCTGGGAGCCTGCGACGTCCCCTCAGGACAGATGGGCTATCGTTCGACGCAAGACGCTTTGTGGTCTCGGCCGCCTCATACCACTAGGGTGCAGTGAGACACAATCCGTCCCTTGGGGACTACGGGACTGCTGTTCGGTGCAGAGGCCAATGCCGCTGCACACAAACCAAACGTACCCTGGGAAACAAGCACGGCTGAAAGCCGGCTTACTATCCTCCGCCTCGGCGAGTAGAGTCGCCGGGCACGGAGGAGGGGCCCGAAAAGTCCTTAGGTCACGGAGGAATAAGAATAGATAGGAGGGGAAACTAGGCTCCGCGCCGCGATTGCGTCACCCCGCGGAACGGCGGCGGAGCGCGTGGGCATCAACACCCTAGCGGTGAACTGAAGTCTCTAATACTTTACGACGAACTAGAGTAACTGTATATGGTCCTTACTCTACGGCGAACGTCGTGACAGTGGTACCTACAGAACCGCGGCCGAACTGCCAGCAGACGCAAGAAGCGTGGGGCCCGCTCTTGTCGTCTGCTTGCACGCTTGTGCTCGTCGCTCAGTTTATCGGTGCATAGCTCAGATACACTCGGCAAACGAGACGGCTGTATCATATCTTGCGCACCATGTGCCTCGTGTCAAACTCGCCCCCTTTGATACGATAGTGCGGTGAGGGTACGCACCCTTTCTTGTCTCGCTCGGTATATAAGCACTGCTACAATAAAGAGAAGGGCTTTCTCCCCATCGCACCCCTTCGTCATGCCTTGCTCAATCGCGCTAACGATACATGGTGTCAGAAGTGGCTAGTCAAACTCGCGACTTCACTGGAGGACAGCGACGACGGGAACAGCTATGGACTTCCTCAAGCCACCGGATCCGCTGCGCATGTCAGGAGACTCGGGCAAGAACTGGAAGCTGTTCATCCAAAGGTTTGAACTTTTCGTCACCGCATCAGACCCACCGGAAAAACCTCGATCGGCGAAGACGAAGGCAGCTTTACTCCCGAGTATCGCCGGTGAAGAAGCGCTCGAAGTTTTCAACACCTTCACGTTCGCCGAAGCGTGAGGACACATGGGCATCAACAAATGCAAGGAAAGGGCAAGGCGACTTGTATTTTGGCCCGGCATTCGTGCAGAAATGTGCAGTGTGCAATAAGTACACGTATACGCAGCCGCAAGAACCTTTAATGATGCGCCCGGTGCCCGAGATGCCGTGGCAGAAAGTTGGCATTGATATCTTTGAGTACGGTGGGCGGTCGTACCTCAGCGTATACGACGCGCTGTCAAATTTTCCGGAAGTGGAGCAGTTACGTGACACATCGGCGAGCTCTGTCATTCAGGCAACTAGCGCCATATTTTCCAGGTACGGCATTCCACTGGAAGTTCTGACAGATAATGGCCCGCAATTTTCCTGTCACGAGTTCAGGTCCTTTTCGAGGGCATACGACTTCAGACACATCACATCCAGTCCAGGATATCCACAATCGAATGGTTTGGCTGAGAAAGGCGTCCAGGTCATCAAGAGAATCCTGAAAAAAAAAACGCATGAAGCAAAGCATGATTTCTGGCTGGGTCTTCTTGCTTACAGGACAACGCCACTGGAGTGCGGCATGACCCCAGCGGAGATATTGCAAGGCAGAAGACTGCGCAACACCCTGCCGGACATGGAGACCGGACCTGAACACTCCATCGTGAAGCGCTCCCACACCAACCGCCCTGGAAGACTGCTGGCGCCGCTCGAAACAGGGGCCACGGTTCGTCTGCGTTCCAAAGGAGCATGGGCGAAGAGAGCATAAGTCCTAAGGCCTTCCGGGCATCCAAGGTCCGACGACGTCACGACAGAAGGGCGGCAGCTGCGACGGAATCGTCGACATTTGCTGTTAACCAGCGAGGACTTCAGCCCAGACCTTCCCGACAGCGGTGAGATCGTAGCGCCATCTGCTACGCCGCATGAGGTTCCAGTCGCGTTGCCGGGGTACATGCCCGCGGCCCCGATCCCGGGCACAACAGCTACACAAGCTCCAAGATCACAGCGACAACGCAAAGCGCCCAGACGGCTGGCTTACAACGAGAACTTTGTTCAAGTGCCGTGAATGAGTGCTTAACATTTTGTGAGCGTTCCAGTTGTGTTCACCTGCCAATTGTTTTATACACCAAGGAGGGTGTATCATATCTTGCGCAGCATGTGCCTCGTGTCAAACCAACACCACCTAGATAAGTCTAGGTGGTGTTGGTCAAACCCGCCCCCTTTGATACGATAGTGCGGTGAGGGTACGCACCCTTTCTTGTCTCGCTCGGTATATAAGCACTGCTACAATAAAGGGCTTTCTTCCCATCGCACCCCTTCGTCATGCCTTGCTCAATCGCGCTAACGATACAACGGCAAATCGTTATGACGAGTTTTCGCCAAGCTAGCCAAAGAGCCGTGGGAGAGAGATCATACCGCGATAGTTTCACGAAGCTTTTCACAAGCCCTAAACAGGTTCGCTTTCACTCTTTCACATTCGCATGCGAGTGTAGAAATTTTGTGGGAACATGGCATACAATATGCGACAATTAAATATATCGGTAAAGCCTTTCATATTATAGAAAAATAAAAAAATAGAAACGAAAAAACAGAAACAAGAAGTTTTTCTCATGTGTCTGCTTTCTTCCGAAGCTTGTTTTATGTAAGAAGTTTCTGAGAAGCAATCGTTCATGCCAAGCTACAACAACCAAACACGAGAAACTGCGAACTACGCCTTTTTTCTCGATGTAGCTTACCTGGAAGTTTGAAGATAGGTAAAATATTCGCCGAGGACGTCTCACTCGTGACGAGTATTCTCAGCCTTCGCTCGTTTGGCGTTGCTTTTTTTTTTTTTACCGGTGCTTTCAGCGATATTCCGGTCAGTTCATGGCTTCAATTCTGGGCACGAGTAATACCTCCGTTCAAAAACGTAAGGTGCCGCTTCAGGGAGACACAAGAACTTCGACTGACCAGGAATGTCTGGAAATTTAAACTTGGCGTAATGTCGCGCCTGCTGACCGTTTCACTGCGAAAATAATTTTCCTAGGGTGCTATTCTGGACACTGTCTAATTCCGTGATACTGTCAAATTTCGTAATAGCGGACTATTTTAAGCCAATCAGAGAGGTCGTAGCAGCTCACTTGACCAATTAGCGTCAATCGATTGCGGAATCTGACAACATGGCGGAATTCGATAAGTATCCAGAATAGCACCCCTAGACGGAGTCGCATCCTTTCCATCGTCGATCTACTTTTCATATAGCCCTCGCCCATTCTTGCTGCTGTTCTTGGTCAGACTGAGCGTTGAAAGATCGATCTTTTTCACGCAGTATTGATTAATAGCTCGAGGCAGTCTCCGCTCTTCTGTTGTATCAATTGCCGTCTGCTCAAACGTGCTTCATCAATGTCTGTCTTTCTTTCGCGCGCAGTAGTTTTGTATGGCACTGTTGCATCAAATAACGTGAAAAATCTATCCTCAAGCTACACAATGACTGATTTTAGGCACGCGCCTATCTACGATTACAGATCGTCTGCTTTTTTATTTCTACAATTTCAATCCTTTCGTTGCTCGAAGAGCATCTGATCCAACAAATATAAACAAAAATACTGGCACTAAGATGCTCTATTCGCTTCATTTTGTTTTGGCAAACCGCGCCGGCGAAAAACTTTCATGGCTGCATCCAGTAGCATAGCGGAATCGGCGAGTGGCAGATGTAGCAGACGACACTTGGGCGCCGTCGGAGACCGCGAGCATGTGCGCTCTCCTCCCGCGGCGGAAAAGAAATAGTTCTGTGCGTCGCCGCAAGAATCGCTGCGCGCACGTTTGCCATGAGTTTCATAGATAAAACAAGTTTGGTTTAATCTAGGAACCTTAGTTCGCCCTAGAGTTACTGTACGGTGTAGTACGGGAGCAGAGTTGCGCATAGGTCCGCCATTATGTTCAACAGTTGTGCAGTGAAGCCACCCGTCGAGCGCGCAGGAGAAAAATATGGTGCGATGTTCCTGCGCGGGCGGCGTGCCGCAGGTTTATTCGCGCGCGCTGAGCAAGATTCCACCACAGAACACCTATTCCACTGCAGTGAGGCGGTATAGGGGTAGCATATACAGTAACTCTAGTTCGCGAACCTCCTCTCCCAAGGTGACATTCAAGCGGCGCGCACTGGCGCCGGCTCGGAGTTCCCCCTCCTGTCTTTCTTGCTCCGTGCACTAGGTATGGCGACAATTACGCCAAATCCCCAGGCGGTAAAAAAAAAAAAATCCTAGGTCTCAAGCAACGTTTGGAAAAAAAAAAAACGTTGCTCTAAAGATAAACCTCTAAAGTTGGGAGGCGAAGCAGCGAAACAATCCAGTGCCAGGTGGCCAGGCCAGGCCACAGAACACCTACCAGTTTAGAGAACGGAAACTGTACCTTTGGGCTGTTGTATCAAAATAACATGCAAATACGTAGCGGCGACGTATCAGACTGCAATACCGCGAGGCGAGATGGCGCTAGCAGTACTATCATCATCAATAAACAGACGCGTTTTTTTTTGTTGCAGATAGAGGGGGGGGAGGGGTCCGCGGCTGGTTCGCGCTGCTCGCTTGCTCTGTTTTTTTTTTTTTTTGTTGCCCAATCGCGTTTCGCGCCTGTAATTATCGCCAGGGGACCTAGCTGGCCTCGACTGGCAAAAACAACGTCAATCAAGTAAGGTATGCATCGTTCATTGCGAGTGTCCAAGCCGGTACAATCAATGTATACGGTCGTGTCCGAACAAAACAAGTCACTCGTACATATCGAAAGCTTTCAACCCATCTGTAAAGACTCTTGAAAGCTAACAAGCATATGCATATAACTGAACATCGAAATCGCTGAATGAACGTCGCTCTCATTGTGTTGCGGCGCTCGAGTTTAATAGCGTGGCTTCAGGACAATTCTGCCGTCAGATGCGGCGCTTGCCCCGTAGTGTTGATCTTGAAGCGAATGCATAATGTGGAATCGGGAAGGAAACTTGCACATTGCCGATAGATAGCTCGCGCAGTCAGAGCAATGTAGTTTTGCTAAATTTGTTAAATAAGCAATTGCGGATGCGTGCATTTCTGAATCTTTCTCGCTCTGCAATGCTACATTGAGTACTTCACAATTCTGCAATTTCGCGTCGTGTCGAGAGGGTAGGCACTAGTTTTAATACTCAGCCGTGAGCCCATATCATAGGTTTTATGTATTTACGGGATGGGCCTAAAAATATTTCAGGCTTGCTACATTTATTGTTAGAGTTAAGTCACAAAGTTACCACAGCTAGAATTTCTCGTCGCAGGTAATGACCAGTCTGCTGAGTATGCAGCGAACATGTATGCTACAGGGACACTTATGAGGTGTATGCTTACAGATCGAAAAGGCCCAATTCTAAGAAAATAAACTTCAGGTATGCATTGTACAATTTTGTTATCTGTACATCTTTGTTGGTACTCTTACATCACACTATCTGCTCAGCCCTGAGCACAATCTCTTTTTTTTGCATAGACATATCCATAGAACTTCAGTACTCTCTTACAAGCAAGCACTCCTGAAATCAATTGGTGGTACATGATGTGAATGTGTCCGAATACTGGATCAATAAAGGTCACATTTATTACACACTTGTTATTGTGTTTACTTTTTCAGTATACTTGTGGTTGAAAATGAAGTTGTTTTCTTCCTGCTACTTTTAGAGGTCAGGATTTGAAATACGTACTATCTTGAGGTGTGCTGTAGATAAGTGAAGATCATGTATGTTTCAACTACCTGTGCGATTTCCTAGATTTTTTTTCATGACCGTAGTGCACAGAATTTCACTTTGTAGTGGTAGACACTATAGTTATGACAACTTAATTTAAACAGAAGCAGATGTGCACAAAGAAATCTGGAACGTTTTTCTGCCAAAAAAAAAAAAAACAGTACCACATGCAATAAACACAATCTTGCTCCTCATGACAGCATTCACGTCTTTGAGGAAGCTGTGCTGCAACAGCTCATCACCTTTATGATTTATTATTTTAGGAGACCATTGAACATATGTGCAAAGCTAAAGCAATTGAGTGCAGTCTTATGAGTTTTGGTGCATATTTTTGTAAACTTGTATGAGCTAAACACAGTTAAGACAAAACAGTTCTGGGTGTTGGTAAACTGTCACAAGGCACAACTAAATGTCGGAAAGCCTGTTAATGCCCATCACTGTGGGTGTGTTCATTATGTAGTGCAATTAATAATTTCCGACTATTCACATGCTAACTATGAAGTGATCATGGGTCGTACAGTAGTTGGCAAATTAGGTTGATTCTGGCTTCCAGGGGTTCAAACAAATGGCATTGTAGGCTCACAGGAGACAAGACTGCTTGTCGAAACATTTGCTTTGACCCCTTATGTTAACATATTTTTCATATTTTCCAGCTTCCATCTTTTAAGGGTCAGTTTAGTTCACCTGCACCAATCCGAACTGGTTCACAGCTGTGCACGAGAAGTTCAGAACTTGTGCGGCAGGAGTTCAGCGGTGCGGCATCACAAGTCAATGACAGGGTGCCGACAAGATAGAATCCTTATTTTTGATCGCTTGATTTAATGAGGTGCAAACATCTTGGCAAAAACGCCGCATTTATAGGGGTGGGTACAGCACCTACGTCTAATGCTATGTTGTTTGTTAAGCTGTGCGAGCGGCTGCACCAAACCAGCGCCATCAGAGCAGAAGGTACCGGAAAGTCATGAAATAGTTTTGGTGCTGTACCTCTGCTGCGCTTTTTGAAAAGAATGGCAAGATTTAGAAGATGCCATTGCTGCACAGGCTGAAACGAATCGCGAGGTGCAGCACTTTGTAAAATGGATCATGTGATACAGGCGAATCGAACAATCCCTTAAGCACACAAGCGTTTTAGCGTTTCACCCCCATCGAAATATAGCTACAGTGGCTGGGATCAAACAGTGTGTTGTTGAGCTCAGCAGCGCTACACAATCTAACTAATAGTGAAACAGTTTCAACATTATTGAAGTGTAGATTCCATGCCACGGTAGGCAGGCAATGCTTGTAGCCAATCTAAAGCACCTTTCCACGATATGCGCGGTAAAACATTCACAAATACAGCATTACATGTGTGAGGTTAGAGATTACCTGTTGTAGTGGACATTCAGATGTTTCAACGTGCTTGCAGAGTGGACATTCAGGGGTAGTCATCCTGTCTTTGCATGGCAGTCTGGAAAAACAAGTAACATGACCAGATATCAATGCATGAAATTTTCCAAAGTAAACAAATAACTCGGTTAATTAGTAAACAGCAGTATTTTATACATATATGTAGTGGTACCTCATAACGCATATGTCACTCAGGGCTGCTTCTTCACAAGGCATGTCACGTAGCAGGTTCCTTGCCCGTTGTACACATTTGCTGCCATGTCAGGTGGGCCAGGAGGCTGTGGCAGAAAAAGAAGTATTTCTCATTTATGTGACGCTTCCTTTGTCACACTATAGCAAAACCAGACCCATAATTATGTGATGTTTCTCAAACGCGACTGCAGTAAATTATTAACTAGTAGGTTTTTGGCACTAATATATGGGCTAGCTAAGAAGACACATGCGAGGCGACAGTGATTTATTTGCCTTCTTTTATCGCAACGGCCTGGTTGGTGTTACCTGGTGATAGAATTTCAGAATTAACTATTGAGTTAGCGACTCGTTCCCACGTGAAGCCATGCACGCCGCAAGTAACGCACGCGTTTTTCCGGTTACAGATTGAGACGTTCAACAATTTTAAAATTTATTACTTCAATGCGCTGCCACCGTGTGACGCCTACGCAGTCATTGGCAAAAAGAAAACTACATATGTTGAAATGAACCAACTAGCCCCGCAAGCAACCATCCTTAAAAAACTGAAGCGGTTTCTGCTCACCGGCCCGGGCTTGCATCGGGTGTTCATCCGATGAAAGCTTCAACGGTCGCTTCGTTCCCCGAAAGTCACTCGAATTCCCTTCGCGAAGCATTTGAACGAGTCAAATAAACAGAATGAGAAAGAATGTGTCAGTTGGCAGAGGCTCGAAATATTTACAGCGAAACGAAACAGTCCGAGACACATCCGAACGTACCGCGAGCCGTTACCTGCCGTCGCAATTGTTGGCCGCCGAAAACTTTGAAATGAGGATAATGATGTCGATAGGCTGCTACTGACATTAAGTCAGCTGGAGCAAAAACTATTACAAAAAGTTGATGACGTAGCACATGTTTATGAAAAACTACTTGTTAGAAGAACAAAGTGTTTTTTATGTGTAGCGGTACGCAAACATGTAGCGTTTGATCATTTTAAAATACAACTCGGCCTAGACGAGTGCAAAGAAAGTGCAATAGCGCGAGTGGCGCGAGAGGTTAGTAGATGCACTCTGGGTGTTTGAAGCAGAAACGCGCCGTAGTTGATTTTTTCGCTTCCTACAGGTGAGCACTTGAACCTAAATGTTTCCGGGTGGCGCTTCCGGGTGGCCAGGCTGGCTGGGCATTAAGCAGAGCCGCATTGGCGTATCCCGTATGTTGAAATATAGGAAGTGTTTCGGTTCCCCCGGTGGCACGAACCTTTTCGAGGCAAAACGGTTCGGTTCACCCAATAGCCGCTTAAAACCGGCTTGACTTGGCTTAAAGTGTATAAATAGATGGCGTTAGAATCGGTGTGTTAAAAAACACTTTTCAGTCGATTTGGGCGTTCTTTATTCTGTGGTTCAGGTAGAGTTCCTCACTAGCTTGTGACACACAGTCTGTGGCGGGTTCATCGTATTCTAGTCGTGATGTTTTTTCTCCGATGTTGGTGTTGGATTGGACTGTAATCTGTTTGAAATGGCGAGAAGCGCCTATGCCCGTGGGGTCGTGGTCGCTTTCTGTTGTTAGAAAGTGATTCATACGCAAGTCGCTGCCGCTTTTCTTAATTCCTGTGATGTCGCCGTGCTTATCGAGTAGTGAACGTCATTAGCCCGAAGCACATGCAGAATTAACACCTACCAGCCCGAAGTGTTTGCCACCAAATCTACAAGCAATGACAATGAGCATAAAATAAAGGCCTTTGGAACGCGATTTGTGAATATTTGTCTGATGCATGTACTACGCAGATGTATGGTAGGTGCATGCGTGTTGCTTGAGGACCGATCAAACAGCTGGTGTCACTTGGGAGGAAGTATATACTGTGCCAACACTTTCATTGAAGCTTGTTCTTGCGTAAATGCGCGAGATAGATACGGAATGCACAAGTTGGAATTAGAGAACGTTCTTGTCCGAGTGGCTTTATTAAGCAGTCGCAGATGATGGCAATTTGTTTGCTTAGCAGTGTGTGTTTAGATTGGGGTAACCAACAGTGAAGGTAGTTGTGTGTGGGTGAGGAAATTAGTTTTCTTTGTTGCGGTGCCTTCCAAACAAATCTGTTATTTCTTCTCTTCATTGCGTCGGTCTCTTGATGTGGCACTAAATTTTGCTATGTGCTCTTCGTGACACTTCCTCTCGCTCTAGAATGCTCTAGTAAAAGTTGACGCTAAAGTTCAGCTGAAGTGTTTAAAGTTCCTTCCAGTTAACCACAGCAACATTTCTTTGTCTATGTGATCAGACGGACGCTCGTTACTTGGCATGCCTTTTATAACGCAAAACGTTTCTTTTTTTTTTCATTTACTGAACAGTCCGGAAAAAATCGGGGACATTTGTCCCGACTGCGAAATTCGGAATTCGACTGCGAAATTCGGGACGGCTGGTAACACTAGTTTAGGCAAGTGTATAACAATGAAAAAAATGTAATAAAATAGAAATTTAATTGCTGGGAGCATTGTCGAGCTTCAATTGCTAACCCGTAAAGGTCTTTTTAAAAGTTAACATTGCCGCAATACGCCAGTGTCATGGGGTGAAGTGCTTGCAGTGTATTGCAGTAAAGCATACATTATGCGCGCGCGTGTGTGTGTGAAATGGAAGCGTAGCACTGCTATTAGGCCTAATGCGATGCGCCGTGCTTTGTCTAATTACTGGTCATGCGACAGACGGCATCAGCACCAACTTCAACCTTTGTAAAGAGTTCATATGTTCCCCCCATAATTATTTTTTTAATTGTGGCAAGTGATTCACACTGCAGTAAACTTCTAGTATATCGCATGAATAATTTAAAATTGTTGCATGACCCCTGATAAAGAAGTGAAAGATACCTGTGACAGACTCCTTGGTACTCCAGATTTTGTGCCATCAGATATGTGCTCTAAAATGAAAATGATCATTATTAGTGAAATATATACTCAGGCTAGGTATTGGAGACGATTGTGCATGTTTTGCAAATTTCCTTTTAAAAGCTCATGCTTCACTTTATCGGGCTTTCTTTAGTTATTAAGAAAAATAGCTCCCCAAGAATGGTTTAAAATTAAACACACAGTTTGTCATGGGGCAAGTTGAGCTTAGCAAGAAAATGATTTATGAAAACCATTCTGTCGCATAACTAAGAGCAAGCTGGTTTCAGGAAACATGTTGACCTGGGATGATGGCACGTGTTCACGCATCTTACAAAGGCTGCTTGTTGTTATAATGTGGCTGTAATTGGACAAATGTCTGTCATCAGGTGTGGAGATACATCGCATCTCTGATGATCAAATTTTTAAAGAATAGGTTTTCAGGGGATGCTAAAAACTTTTTTTGAAGGGGTGAGCATTAGAGAGCATTACTTTATTGAAGTCTCCAATTTCATTAGGTTAGCACTGAGGCTTGCAGGTATGTTAAATGAGCATGGTCACTTGAGTAACACTCAGAGGTCAGTAATTATAGGGTGAACAGCAAGGCATGTATGAAACAGGATTATGCAAATTGCAGAAATAGACATAATGAAGTTGTCGAGAAGACTTTGTTAACAGTACATTTACAGGCTTCATGCAGAATTTGTTTTCCAGCAGGGTGCATTTACTTTCGCTGATGCTTTCGATGGCATCATTGCAGTTCATAAGCACTGGTTTTACGGACTGCACGTGATGATCTTGTTTTTTCAAGGTTCATGTACTGATTAAAAGGTATAGAATCAAGAAACTTGCATGCTGTCTTAAGGCATAATCAGGCTCACCATAGAGGTAAGTGGTGAGATTTTAGTTAGTTGTATGTGGGAGGTCTGTGTACATAACATCATAGTAATCTTGCAATGCTGTAGCTTTATTTGTGTAACGAGTGAAGCTTCTTTTCCTGTCAAAAATTTCTGCCAAGCAAACAAGTTCCAACAGTAGGATTTGCCCTTGGGTAAAGCTGGTGGTAAGAGTGAGCTTATTCAGAAGCCCTTCAAGAGTACCCACTAAAGGAATTAGTACCTATAGGGCAAAAATTCCAGTGCACCAAGAAGGGCAAGGGAGGACGGTGCAGGTTAACATTTCAGGAGGACATCTTCTGGACATCATCCTTCTCTAGCCACAAGCTTGTATGGCCAATGTTTAGCAGACTCCTACTAACATAAACATAGGTATAAATGTTGCTTCTCTATTGCAAGATGACACACCATATACCTTTTGAGAGTCTCCTCACCACAAGCCCTTACATTAGCCTAAAAATATTTTTTTCTACGGTGCCCTTTTTTTGTCGTAAACAGTTTTCTGAAGCAACAATATGCACATTGTGACAGTCTAGCTGGTGACCACAGAGATGGCTCCCGCCATCACGATGTATACTCCACTCAAAATGTAAGACACTGCAAAATCATAGTCCGGTGTGCGTGCATACGACCTTGAACATGCAAGCAGTGACCACTTCTCTTGTGTTCTCTGCTCTGGCGCATGCTTGTTGCACACCAGTTCAAGATTGTGACAGTGAAATTAGTTCTGGCAATGCTGTCTCAGAGGTACACCCTTAGCAACACCATGGTGGAGCGAGCAGAGATTCATATCAAATGTAGTAATAAACTGGCAACACCATGGTGATATAAGCACACTTGCATTAATTTATTACATTTCTTATTGAGGCAGACATCACACAGCTAAGCCTAGTTGTGATCTCTTTTCATTATTGTCTACATAGTTTTCCCGTTGGTCACAGCACAGGAAGAAAAATTTCTCTGTGGGAGCACCATATTTTAAGCTTGCATGACTCCAATGAAGCACTGTGCGAACAGATATATTGAAAATGTCAATACTTCGGGTCCTATAAATGGTGAATTGGTTGTCACATTCAGCCGGTGATCCTGCAGGAGCTTTAGCATATACTCTAAGGTCATTTTGCATCAACAATGCCACATACAATAGTTTAACTATGGTTGTTAATGGGCAAGATGATGCATAGCTTCAGGGAGGTAATTAAGCTAAGGGGGAAAGTTATAGATGCCTAAGCACCACTGGAAAAATGAAAAAGCACAGAAAAAGAGCATCGGTCGCAGCTGAACTACAGAAAATATTTACACTGCACCACACATTCGCATCATCTAGAATTTTCCCTAATAATGTTATACCAACCTGCCTAGCAGCAAGTACTTCTAAGGTAATAAAGTGCAGAATGACACTTGCATAAGGCAGGGAACAGGACGGGAGTTAACTGCCATCTATCTTTGTTTGTGGCTTTGGTAGAAAATATATAAGGAAACAGACACATGTGAAGAGTGACAGTGTGCAATGTCACAGTCATCAAAAACATCACTTAACATTGCCTGCTCGAGAAATTTTCCTGGTTTTCAAAGTTTCAACAAATGTGTCACAATTAAATACACCACTTCTTTTCCAGCTTGAACTGCTTCCAATAGTTCACATCTATCAGGACTGCTGCCTATAATCTTTGTCTGGTATTTAATCTCAACTGACATGCCCTAATACTTACACACAGTCAGTCATATTCGTCTATCTATCCTTAACAGCCTGTAAGTTCACGTGTAACAACACACGCTCCACGCTTCCAGTGGTCATAGTTCATACGGGTCATTATATCATTCAGTTAGCTGCCTAACTATACTTTCATTCATTCACTTCATATTTCTTGAAAATAGAGATATGTGAACCCTACAACTGCTTTGCAAAAAACAAATGAAGTACCACACTTGCTATGATGGCTTAATTAAAAAAATTATTTCACGATGATGGCCCAGAAGCTTTCTCTATAAAACATGTAAAGCCCATATGGAGAAGTATGCGTCCCAGGGAAATTCTGCAACTGCCAAATTCGAAGAGTGTGCAAAATATTTTACGATTTCACATACCAAGTTGAATACTGTTCTATTTGATTCAGTCGCCATTATTTGTAGAACTAAACATTTTTTACTAGTTTAATAAAATTTAAAATGTTAAGTGCACTGAAATAAAGCGAAAATGTGTAAAAGTATCATAAGTTTCATCCCTGGCAGGTTATACGCATTAAACATGACAGCTTATCTAGTGCAGCTGGCTGCTTTGCTCTAGGAAAGTAATTTTGCTACCTATACAATTGTCACTTACCCTTTCTTAACACTTCTGTAGATTTTAAGGGCTTGATGTTTTCGCCAGATACTCGATTCCTACTTTTAAGATTTCTAGGAGCCCTTATCATAGCTGCAAAGGGAGATACAGCCAGTATTTGATGTACTTGTTTTTATATTGCAATGGAAATAATACATCAACTGGGAAATAGCAATGAAACATTTTGTGTTAAATTTTATTTCAAATTCGTTTTGCTGCGCAACTTGTGTACCAAACAGTGACTGACAACCATTGGGTGTATTTGCACCATGCTCTGCCATGACGAAGCACATGCATGAAACTTGAGAGACAAAAGCTCATGCATGCAGGTGCAATTATTATGTAGTCATCCCTTGAAACATCCTTGGTAATTTTAAATACTTGGCTGGGCAGATGTCTGTTAAATTATTCTTGAATGTCCAGGCTGGCTACAAAATGAGTAATGCTAATAATGTTCTTGGCTTGTGCCACAAATTTTTTACCACTCATTCTTTAAAAATATTTCCTAACGCTGTTATTGTACAACCAAACAAGAATATGTACATGCTCTTTAGCATACTGTTATTCACAAACTAAATGCCAGTTCATTAAAACTCAAGATAGTTAAACATTCATATTCCATAATTACGATCAAACTGCAGGTGAGTTACCACAACAACCAATCGTCCACTAATGTCATTATGTTTTCATTATGAATTTAGTAATTTGCATGCTTGCTTCTTTTTTTAAGAGTATGCATATTATTATACAAGACACCACAACTAACTCATTTATCAACTTGAGTATTTTATCACTTTCAATTAACCATCATATTGCAAAGTCTTGAAACAAGTCACTTTTAAGACCCACAAGTTTTCTTGTGCCCTTACAGTGCATTGAAGGCCCTGAAGTGTCAAACAGGCCAAAAGGCATTGGTAAGGCTTGTTCATAGGCATTGGACAAATCTGTTTACAAAATGTGTTAAAGGCACATGCGTGCACATGTTTTGGTTTGATTGTACGTTAACATTAAGAAAGGAAGGAGTGGTGCGACATTTTTCGCACAAGCCAAGCATGTGGTTAGCATTGCTAACTTTCACTTCACTTTATTATCTTAAAGACCCCGGTGAGGGGGTATTACATAAGGGGTAGGTTAACAAATGGAGGTTACAGAGAGTGATCTTCTGACAAGCAATATGTATTTATGTTTTGTGCAAACGTTGATGAACACGTGATGGCTGCAATGTCATGGGGAAGGCCATTCCAGTCCACTGCTGTGCGAAGAAAAAATGAGGCAGCAAAAGTAGTAGTGCGAGCGCGTGCGCATGCAATTGAATAAGAATGAGTTGTGCGGTGAGAAATGCGCGTTGGTGGGATAATGTAAGGTGCTTGATTGAGGGAACTGTGAAAGAACTTGTGAAACAAACAGAGGCTGGCGATGCGGTGATGCACAGAAAGATTATCAATATCATTGTCATGTTTTAGGGATGATATGCTTATTTCGTATGAATATGAAGAGTGAATGAACCTAGTGGCACGATTTTGTACAGATTCTATTTCGTTTATTAGGTATATCTGGTGCGGGCTCCAGATGGGCGCTGCATATTCTAGTTTAGGTCTGATGAGCGATTTGTAAACCATAAGTTTTATGTCTAGTGGTGCGTGACGCAAATGACGCTTTAGGAAACCGAGGGGTCTGTTTGTGGATGATATGATGTTGTTTATGTGAGTGTTCCAGGAAAGGTCAGATGTTAAGGTGACGCCTAGGTATTTATGACTGAACTTGTTCGATAGCGGAATTAGAGATTAGGTATGAGAATGATAAAGGATTACGCTGGCGTTGAAATGAGGCGAGTTTGCATTTAGTAGGGTTAAGCTTCATTAACTAAAGATCACACCACTGTTGCACGAGATCCAGATCCTGTTGGAGTATAGTTTGATCAGAAATGTTAGTAACTGTGCGATAGATGACACAGTCGTTGGCAAATAAACGGATATGGGAAGATACATGAACAGGAAGATCATTAATATATATTAGGAACAAGAGGGGTGCGAGTACAAATCCTTGGGGGACGCCGGATGTCACTGGGAGGGAGCTAGAACGGGTATTTTTAATGGAGACGAACTGAGAGCGGTTAGTAAGAAATTGTGTGGTCCATGCAAGAATGTTGGGGTGCAGGTTCAGCTGGGAAAGTTTTAACAGTAGGCGTTTGTGCGGTACCTTATCGAAGGCTTTTGCGAAGTCGAGAAAGATTGAATCGGTCTGAAAGTGATGGTCGAGAGAAGAGTGTATATCATGAATAAATATAGCAAGTTGGGATTCACTGGATAATGATTTATGAAATCCGTGCTGGGAAAAATGAAAAAAATTGTTGGTGTCAAGAAAGTTAATGATGTGTAATTATATGATATGTTCCATGATTTTGCAGGGGACGCTTGTTAGAGAGATGGGTCAACAATTTAGGGGGGACTGTCTGTTACCTGATTTGTGGACTGGAATGACCTTTCCCTCCATCCAGTCATCTGGTAAAATTCCTGTTTCTAGTGACAATGAGAACATCATCGAAAAGTACACTGCAATAATTTCCTTAGTATTTTTTAACAATTTAAAGTTAATATTGTCTACGCCAGCTGATGATGAAAGTTTTAATTTGTCAATGAGTGATGAAATACCACTAACGGATAACACAACAGGGTCCATCGCTGGTAATGTCGTAGCAGGTGGCGTGAGAAACGGTACGTTGGCTTCTTTAGTGAACACTGATGAGAACGCGGTGTTAAAGATATTGGCACAAACAGTGTCGCTTACGTCTTCGTTTTTATCATTTGTAAGCGTGATGTCTCGTGTTAGTTGCAGGTTTATGATTTCCGAGAATTTTCTAGGGTTAGATTTCAGAATTTTAGTTAAATCATTGTGATAGAATGTCTGTTTCGCTTTTCTAATTTCAGCATAATAAGCATCTTCCGCAGCATAGTACTTGCCCCATGCGCACGCATTACCATTAAACTTCGCAGCTCGGAAGAGGCGCTTTTTTTATTTTCAAGTGTTTTCAAACTTGTGGAAAACCATGGTTTATTTTTATTGGCAGTAAAGCTCACTGTGGGGATGAATTTATTAGTCAAGTCAGTTATCTTGTCCTTAAGCATTAGCCAGCTGTCATTGAGAGAACAGGAACCGAGATTGAGTTCAAAGTATGGTAGGAAATCTCGTAATTCACGATTAATTAATTCATAATTACCCTTATCATACAAGTGAATCGTTTTGCGGAAAATGGAGCGTATTTTTGGGGTGAAGTTAAATATGGTATGGATGACTTTGTGATCGCTAATTTCACGTAAGTATGCAATAGATTTTAAGCTTTCGGGGCTATTTGTTAATACCAGGTCTAAAATGTTTGAGGATTCACTAGTGACGTGCGTTAGTTCGGTTACCTGTTGGAGGTTAAAGTTGAGGCAAACATCGACGAATTCTCTTGCTTCAGTATTTCCCCAAGGTTGGTGAATCCTGATTGAGCCAATTAATGGAGGGAAAGTTAAAATCCCCATAAAGCAGAACACGTGCGTTAGGGTGTTTATTAGGGATAAGATTTCGTTAAGTTTGCGGGAGAAGTCTGGGTCAGTTCGAGGGGGCCTATAGCATACGCCAAGTATTATTGCTTCGGGAGGGGCACGGCATATTACCCATAATGATTCTAGTTGTGAAGATGTGTTGATTAGAGAGCATGATAGTTCTTTTTTAGTGGCGATGAGTATGCCTCCGCCACGTGAATTTTTACAATCGTGACGAAAGAATATGGTATTTATCCAGCACTAACTTTATAGTTAGGGCTGGAGTTTCAGATTAATTCCAGCCTATTTTTTTAGCAATATATCTATAACATGTGGTACAAATAGTTTCTGTTAGTAATTTCACAAATGACAACACTATTATCAGCAAATCATGACAAAATTTAGATGATAGCAAGAAAAGGGCATTGGCAGTTAAAATGAGAAATAAGCTGGGCTTAGCTGAGCACAAAGTGAGTTCAATTTCATGCGAAGCATTCAAAGTACTAAACTTTGTTTGGTAGTGCCAAGGTCCAGATGACTTAATTTTAAAGTAAATGTTTATGACTGACCTTGTCAAATGTGTTGGAAAATTCTAAAATAATTCAGTCTATGAATCACTCCATCAAGAGAATGGCACAATTTATGAGTAAATAAGTGGAGTCTAACTTTGAAGCGTAGTTTTAAATCTATACTGCGTAGTGTTGTATGAAATCTAGGGTGATATAGAGGTAATTAGCTGCTGAATAAGCTTTGTTAGAATATAATATTAGTAGTGGTATTACAACATATGTGCAAGTTAAAATGAGGAAAAATAATAATAAATTTTTAAATTCCAGAAGAAAAAAAGAAAATTAAAAAATTACAGCATATTCATGGAGTGATTGATGATGAGTGGGGTGAAGCGTCCGTCTATGCATGCGTCTATGCGTTCGATCGCGTTTGAGAATGCAGATGACGCATGGGTAACACCGATGAGACGCGTGCCAAAAGAGCCGAGCGCAAGCGTCTTTAACGTGCCCGCCACTCTGCTTCGTTCATGCCCCACCAACGATCCACTACGTATGGTGACTATAAAGGACACTGAGAGATCCGCTCATTCTATGCATATCCAGGCACAGCCCCCCATGCAGCCAATCTGAGAGTAGGGGTACAGCGCCATCTAGTTATCTTTACCCAACTGCAGTTTCTATGTAATTCTTAAGAAAGCGCTGTCTAATATACTGTTCGGCAAATACTGCCTTCCTTTCTTTGTTTTCTCTCCTCTCGGTTATGCGTGATGCTTGTACCATATCTAAGGACACAGTGAAAGATGAGGCATCAGTACCAAAAGGACTTATTTGGTTTACATTCTTTTATAGTTTGGGGGAAGTATGAATATTTATAGCAACTTGATTTAAAAGTGTATTGATTATGTGTTTGTGAGTTCCTGTAAGGTGTTAACTTAAAATGACACAAAAAAATTACTTTTGACGTGTCGATGTTTATGTCACTATGAATTAATTGAAACAAAATCTTTAGTTTTGCTATTTTTGCCCTACCTTGTAGTGTTAATAGACCAGCTTTCGTTTGCAACTCAGTAGGAGAATTCGTTAGATTGAATTTGTTATAAATATACCTCATTGCCTTCCTGTGCACCCCCTTTGCATCCTTGCAATTAGTTACTTTGTATGTGTAAACCCCACAATACTATTATAATCATGTTAGTAATATATTCATTCATTATTATTATTATTACTATTGCATTGATAACATTGCACTTGATTTGCAGTTTACTCATTAAATCTGTATTTCACTGTTACACTGTTCAAGGCAGTATTTATAATGTCCTTACAAAGACCTACATATTTTAACTGCATTTAATGGACTCAGATATATCAGCCAGTCTTGTGGCACACCCTACAAGACAAGAATATTTTCGTCATTACAGGACATCCCGGGGATGTTTTGGATTTTTGAAGGAGGTATGTATTAGGGAATGACTGATGCACGGCTACCTGTTTTTTATGCAACCTTACCTTATCTCCAAAAGATCAGGTGATGGCAGTATGAGGCAAAGGAGTTAGACCTTTTCAGAGTAGCTTTATGCCTTTCTATAAATTGCAGTGCCATGTCCTCCTCTGGCAGAGAGGTGCTAGGCAATAGGAGGTAAGGGAGTGCCCGCCCGTTTAAACTTCGATGCAGCACACAGCAATATTTGGTTGTGCATATGTCCGGTGCTTTACACAAACTGTTTTTTAGTTGTTTGCAATGCTTGAAATACCCTGTGCCTTTTTGAAATGAAACTTGTACTGGCATACAATTAACTGTAAATGTTGTCAGCATTAGATGTACAAAAAAAAAAACCATCATGAAGGCAATGTGCCTTATCACTTATTTGCCTTGCACTACAGCTATTCTGGGATGAATAGAATGGCCATAAGGAAGATGATGATGATGATGATGATGATAATGATGATGATGATGATGATGATGATGATGATGATGATGATGATAATAATAATAATAATAATAATAATAATAATAATAATAATAATAATAATAATAATAATAATAATAATAATAATAATAATAATAATAATAATAATAATAATAATAATAATAATAATAATTCACACCAACTGGTTTCATTATAACAAATGATTCCAGCTGATTCCATTTCCAGGCCAGCTGGTTTCATTTTCAGTCTCGAGTGGTTCATGCTTGGACCAACTGGAACATGTTGCTAATGTGTTGGCTTGCACTTAGTCCCAGCTGTATAGAGCCATGGTTTCAGTTAAAGTGAACTGAAACCATGGAGTATTTTCACCTGGAAAGGAAAGAATGTAGAAAGTGATGCATCCAAAGGCAGAAAAGAAAACAAAGAGGAAAGATAAAACAGGAAACAGAGCAAAAAAAAAAAGGCGAGCTCTCAAAGAGAAAGAGAGAAGAAAAGAGAGAAAGAAGGAGGCACACGCACATTGAACTTCTCTCGCCCTCATTTTTGAGGGCTCCTCGTTTTTTCCCTGTGTCACTTTTTTACCGTTACCTGGCTAAATTTTCACTCCTATACACAGATCGACTGAATCGACGGCACACTCAGATTTAGCGTACATGCTCGTTGTCACATTCTGTCCCAAAATTCTCATGCCTGTCGTGCCAGAAAACAGCTTTGCAATGAAAATCACTACCGTGCAGCTGAGGAGCTGTATCATGCACAGATCATAATGTCAGCCTGATCGCACGAAGTAACGGTAATAACTTAGTAGTACACCATGCATAACACAAACGTTCAGTGGGCCTTTAAGTTATGTTGTCTTAACTGCAAAAGTGCAAGTTGTGCTTTGGCAGCATTTTCCTCAACTATGAGGCCTACACTACAGCTGTGTTTTGTGTGAATATAAAAGAAAGTACTGCTTAAAATGTTAAGTACACTGACTATACAATTAAAAATATGGTAATCGGCATTTCTAAGAGTTACGTTTTCTTGTAAAAAACTGACACATACTTATGTAAAGATTCGTGCCGAAAGTACGTCTTGCCCAAGGATATTTCTGAAAAATTCAGCATATTCCACGTAGCTCCGGAATCGACATTATGCGAAGCATGCGGAGACATGCTTAGCGTGACCATGTTGTGATTTTTTTATAGCGGCACGTCATGAAATTATGCCAAATATACGTCCAAATGTTCCACACACAGACATACATTGAAGAATTCTAAGTGTTTATATAAGCAGTTGTTTGCACTTGTGCAATGATGCAAACATGAACTTGAGCATTAGGAACACCAGAATCAATAAGCTGGTATGAAGTGCTGGTGCTAGTGAGGATGGTAGCCCTGGACGCTGCTGCATAAATCAACTTCAGTGCATGGCACCTAGCAACAGTTGACGTCAACCCGATATCACAGCTGCATCATAGGAAATTGGGCGACCCTTAAGGTTCGCTTTCAAGAATTGAACACGATAATGATACCCTGGCCCTAGTGCGTACTTCAAGCACTTGGTGCATGAAATATTTTCGAACTTGGTATGCACTCACTATGTGGTCTGAAGGAAATGTGTGCAGCAAAATGTGTGCGTTTTGTTACGGCTGGCCATCTTTTAACTATGATGTCCTTAAGGTAATCACATGTTCCGATGCCTGATTACAATGCACACTTGTATCAAGAAATATTACTGTGATATTACATATTGAATTGTGAAGGCAGTATACAGGACACATGTGTTTGTAAAGCCTAACATTATTTTCACTGCATTTTCAAGCAGATGAAGTTATTTTCCTTAATTTCCAAGCAGATGTGTGGCTGTGCGGTAGAACGCCTGCTTGCCATGCAAACGGCCTGGGCTTAATCCTTCCGCAAACTGGGAAATTTTTTATTACTTATTTTATTTGCATCTTTCTTGATTTTTCCGGTTGCTCACAAGGTTCATCACTCACAATCAACGATGCCCACGAGATTTTTAAAACTATCGTGTTAAAACTGGCATAAAAGGGTAACAATGTATGACTGATTGAATAAGCTTTTGCAGCTTATGCCAAATCACATTGGTGTGATGTTGAAATCCCTAGGTCCATTGTTAGACTACCAAATGTCATGGTTTTCACTTTTATGTCTGTTTAGGGGTACAGCAATTAACTGGCCAGGAAGTGTAAATAGATCTTTATTTGGAAACATGCAGAAGCATGATAAAGTCAAGCCCCCTTTCCCTTGAGTAATTTGAGTTGTATATGTATTTTGAAATAGTGTTTGAAAATCACAGCAGCTGTGCCATTACACCGCTTCGTGGCAAAAGCTTAGTATCGAGTTCTGGAGAATTTCTGCACGTTGCCTGCTGCAGCTCAGACAATCGTTAGTCTGGCTTAAAATTATATAGTATATATATTGCATTCTCACTTTCAATTTTGCTTATTATGCAATTTAACTTACCCTTTGTGAATTCATCGATATTTTTCACATAATAACAGAAATTTGCAGAACTTCATGCCTAAAAATAGTGTGACACAATCTTCACTAAAATATGGCCATCAGTTTATGAGAAAAAAGTGGGACCCATGTGGCTCATCGACCCATGAAGCATCTTTGAATAAGTGGGGCAACACATGTCACATTGTCTCATAAGGGCACTAAGCTGTAATTCTGCTGCAAAATTTCTTGCCCAAAAAGGCCCAATGAAAGCAGTACAGAGGAACACTTCTAAAACTGTGGGAGAAAAATTGCAGTGAACCTTAATTTCAGATTTTCTACGCAATTTTGCGCCTCTGTCTGTGGCATTGAGTCTAGCGGCTCTGTCCCAAGGTCTTCACATACACGTACCCTTTCAGCTTGTGTCTGTCTTGTCGGTAGGTGGCGATAATATTGAAACTCGTCGAAAACAAGGAGAAAACAGCAGGCATAGATGAGTGCACGCATTCATATGAAAATAAAGAAAAAGGAGAATATTGCTTTTCATTCACATTTAATGAAGCTGTGTCTACGCATGTCTTGTCTTGTATCTGCAATGAATAAGGGCGAACATCTTAGTTAAGCCTGCATTTTCGCAAATAATTAAAATTGTGGTAATGAATCATGGCAAGCCACTTTGACGTGGTGTCAATGCACTGAATGCTGTAAGTGTGTTAACAAATGCTGCATCATATTCGTGAACTCTATTCAGGTGTGACATATTTGCTTTTCTCATATATCTTGCATGATTTGATGATCTTGAAAATTCGTGTTCTCTTTGGCTTCCTGGCTGTGTGAAGCAGCAATTTTGCCATATTTTTCCTTTGGCACGAAATTTTAGCAACAGTGTCTTAGCCACAGCTTTTGGTCTCATCGCCTCTCCTCATAATGATAAAAAATATCAAAGAATGTGCTGTTTTGTGGCATCCATCAAACATGAAAAAACAGTTATGCATGTATGCTATGTTGTTAGGCTATGCAAGGAATTGCTTCATCATTTTTCATTCGAGTGCACTTCCACAATGATTTTAGGCAGATATAATTTTTGCAGTTTAGAAAGAAAATCTATAGTTGCATGCTAAAATTCTTTAAAAAATCTGAGCAGAAGAATACCATAAATTTGAAACTTTAGCTACCTGGTACGCAATATGACACCGGCTGAAAAAAAATATTAACAGAATGAAAGATTTTAAACTGAACGTATCACTGATACATGCATTGTAAATGTGCAATATAGTAGTTTCTCAGTTTCCTTAATGTTTCTGGTACACCACAACTGGAAGGCATTGTGCTGATGGCAACTTAAAGTGGCAGAGAAAGTTTTACTGAGGAAAAAGTGGGATGCATTCATCCTATTAACCATCAAAAGGTTAAGAAATTGATGCTCAGCAGTGGAGCTTCCTCCACAGCAACAAAAAACCTGCATTGAACCACAGTGCATGCACACACCATTTCTCCAGCACTTTGCTCATGCACTCTGTCATGGCAGAATTTGGTACCAATGCAGTGAACAGCTGTAGGCCACTGTTTTCAACATGTGTTGCATATAAGACTCCATCAGCAACAACGGTTGGTGAAAACTGTTTCATTGCCTTTTTTGTGTTGCCAATGCGTGATTAGATATTCTGAATTACGAGCTTTCCAGTGACATAAAAGAAATGTACATTAAAAAAATTGATTGGCCGTAGGAAATAATCAGGCCCTCGAAATCCACAGAACCGTTAAGAAAGGGTAAGTATTCATTGGTACAAGCACATTCCTGGAGCTGCGCTACACAACTTCTCAAGTCTTTTTTCTTTTAATGTGCCAGGGCGGATGCTGTGTATCATACTGTTGCACAAGTTTTCTTTTATTTTGGTGTACTTAACATTTTAAAACATTAGTAAACTTTTAAAACATATACAGTTTTGCAAATCATGACTGTTGAATTGAACACAACAAAATTAAATTTGGAGTGTTAAATCACTTAATATTTCTGGAGATCGAATCACACTTGTCTAAAACACCCAGCCGACCGCTTCAGTTGCTGTTTTCTGCAGAAATATGTTAATGCCGACGTCGTATGAATATCTAACATGGCATACGGCGTGCTAGGCCTTTGTGCGATAATTTAAGCGTGAACAGAAGCATGTAGCTAAGGTGACGTAGAAGCCGTCACTAACAAGAGCCATGCGCTCCACTGCTCTGGACAAGTGTGATTCCGCCTGTACAGCTGCAGTGTTGGCATTTTTTTGGTGCATGAAATTCTCCATGTTCACATTACATCTGGTCTATTATATAAAAACGTGGAAATAAAAAGAATAACAAATAAAACCTTCTAGGTCTGAGTGAGAATAGAAGCCAAGCTGCTTGTGTGGCAAGCAGGCATTCTACCACAAAGCCACGTGCCTGCTCAAAAATAATTTTCATGCTTTACAAATACACGCGTCTAGTATACACGCTTCACAATACAATATGTAATATCGCAGTATTTCATGGTACAATTGTGCATTGCCACTGGCCATCAGAACGTGTGATTATCATAATGACTTCGTTGTTTAAAGCAGCCACAAAAAACAAAAGGCACAAGTGCTACTGGAGTATTCTATTAGGACCATGTACTGGGTGCATATCAAGTTTAAAAACATTTTATGCACATAGTTGCTCGTGGTTTAAAGCATACTACACAGTACTTGTATTGCGTGGTCTATCCTGTGTCCCATCTCTGCGCTCTTCGAAGTAACTATGTGTACGTATCAACAAGCTCGCTTAGCCACCATTTAGAAATCCATTACGCAGACTGCAACTATATGCGAAACCCTTACTAGCACAAGCCACTTTAAACATTGATTACGTAGTAATAATCTGCGGTATGAACTTTTCAAGCAATGTTACCCTGCAAAAAGTATGCACTAGGTGGTTGGAGTATGCACTAGGGATAGAATATCACTGTTGTGTTCTACTCAAACCTTGAGGGTCCCCTAATTTTTTTCACCAAACAATTGTAAGACTGTGGAGGGGGTGTTGTTAGGAGTGAATTTACAGGCTGTTAAGAGTGTATGAAAAATTTGACAGATTGTTGTGTAAGTATGCAAGCATTAGGGCATGTCAGTTCATATTAAATACCTGAAAAAGATCACAGGCAGGGGTCCTGATAGGACTCTTGAAAGCATTTCATCCTAGGAAAGAAGTGATGTGTCATTGACACATCTGTTGAAACTTGGAAGGTCAGAAAAGTATTTCAAGCATAAGTATGTGACGTTTCTTGACAATACATGACTGTGACATTGCACACTTCCATACTGCACATGTGTCTGTTTCCTAACATACTTGCTAGCAAAGCCACAACAGGGTGTTTATCAATTTAAATTTTTTCAAATGTAGTGATTTTTCCAGGTTTTTCACATAGATTAAAAGCAAACTCCATGACCATAATGTCTTCTTAGAAAATGTGCGGTGGAAAGAACACTTTAGCAGTAAAAAAATAAAATAAGAGGCACTCATATAAAACAAATGAACAAATTTTTACACACACACTCATAATGTTGTGAGTGTATGTGGTAAATATGAAAAAATGTGTGTATCTGGTCAAAACAAAACTTGCGACCCAGGCACTGAGGAAGTTGGCTGTTTGGTTTTTGGAACAACCAGAACACAACCACACAAATAAAATAAACTGTAGCTGCAAGTTTGAAAGAGCCTGCGATAGTCCAACAGTGCAGCCAATGCTGCTATGAAACGTAAAGGTGGCGCTATCTCGTGGCATTCGTATAAAACAAGGATGCAACAGCCCGGCCAGTTGGCTTACTGGAGCACATTCTAGTTCATTATAATGGCTATAGCCTGCAGGCAATTTAGGATTGGATTAGATTACCTTGATCTAGACTGCTGTATTTACTAATGATTTGCATCCCCGTCTCATTTGTACATGTCTAAAATATACTTTTCAGCAAAAAGGAGTACTTACGTATTTTATGCGACCTTGTCTTGACAACGACTAACAACAATGTCGCGACAACGGAACTGTACAGCAAAATTTACTTTATCCTTTCTTTCACTCTCTTTTTCTTTTTTACACAATGTACACATGCTTGTTGGTGTTTTATTTCTCTGGGTTCTGACACGTGGAGCACAATCAAAGTACTCAGACACCTGCAATAAAAGCTGCGGTAGCGTTTGAAGCGCTGATGTTTGAATATGGGGTGGAAAAAAGGAATCTGTCAGACCGCAACTGCTTCCCCGATTCCATAGGTAAATAAAAGATGCAGAATCGTGAGTTAGGCAAATTGGTGAGTGTTCACCGTAGAATATTTTACAAAGGAACGGGTTAGAAGCAGTCAGAGAGGGTCACAGCGCTGATTTCACAACTGAAATTTATTTGGAAAAGGAAAGAACATATATAGAAAATATTGACTCATCAAAACTATGCACATGTACACATTTGTTACAACACAGAATGATTTATGTCTTCTCTAAGACCTTATGTTCTTCATCTAGACGAGTGTTACATGAAATACTTGCACTTGTTGTTAGATCTAATGAAAATGCTTTGGCTACTTCACATATGCGCTAATCAACATGTCAATATTTGATATTTGTTTTCTACAAGTGGGGCACACACAGGGCTGGGTAGTATCGCAATAGTACTTAAGAGATACTTTTGAGTGTCTGTATTGCTGTATCGAGGCACTTTTAAAAAATGTATTTGTATCTCAGTAGTGAAATACTTTCACGGCGTATCGCATGTATCGCGATACTATCCAGGACACGGGTATCTTGTTACTTTTTTTTTTTTGTAAATGAGCTGAGACGTGTTGACAATGGGGAAAAAAATTTCTGCTGTGACCTTGGCAGTCCACGGTAAGATATGCACCCACCATTTCTACATTTCTGCTGAGGGCAAAACTGACTCCTACCTTCTTGAAAGCGAGCTAGTTGCTTTGCTACTCGCATCCCATGATGTGTTTGAATGATGGCCTGCTTCAGCGTGACAACAATGTTATACTGCTATATTGAATTCTAGCACAGATATTTTCATTGTGAGGAGTATTGTATACTGCACAATGGGCGCCATTTTTTAAATGTATTTCCTCATGCCAATCGAATGAGTAGTGTTTGTTTTTCTCGTTTTTTTTCCACTTTTCTTTTGCAGCACCCATTTGAAAAACTGGAGCTTATTGCGGAAGCCACAAACCACCCAAAGAGAATTTGGTGCCATGTGCCATCTACGATACTTCTTTCTGCAGAGCATTTCTGAAAAACGCCAGCATGGCCAAACAGCGATTTGAAAAAGGTCTTTTTGAGTTTCCTTTCACATTCCTTGTTTTGTCCGTTCTTAATTCTTTCTGCCTTTTCTAAGATGTTTCTAGAAAACACTACACCTTCAACTGGAAGTTCGTTTGTTTATGGTTCCAGCACTTTGCTTGAACTATGCTCCTTCTAGCATAACTAATAGTGTTGCTGTCGAGTTCCGGATTTCAATGTACAATGCGTGTGACTGATGATCTCATATGACATAGTTTTTTATTGCAACTGATATCTGTAAATATGTGGTTATTAACAATTATGTGCAGTGTAAGCATCCTTTGTAGTGCCTTATTGACACTCGGAGAATGCCGAAAATATAATAAATCAATTTCATTTGCAAGTTTCAATGTGCTGCACATAACAAATGTTTGTATGGAGTATAACTATCCCCGACATAGACAAAAGTATTTTAGTATATGTATTCTGGAATACTTTTTTGTCTTTTTGCAAACGTATCTCTGAAATATCCTGTCACATGAATTACAAATTTATCTCAGTATCTGTATTTTATGCTTCCAAACCACGCATTTCGATATCTGCATTCCAGAATACTTTTTCGGGCATCTCTGCCCAGCCCTGAGCACACATCCACATGGCCTACAACGAGCTGCCAAATTAGACGTGATTTTAGCATCTGATAGCATTAGCCCATGCTCTCTTAAGCACACGCTTATGTAATGCCCCATTTCACCTAAATATTCGCAGCTGCAAGACAGTGGAATCCCATGAACCACGCCAGTAGTGCAAGGAGCATATCTGTGGACATGACTGGAGACACATTTGTTCTCTTTCCCTGGCTGCTGACACAATGCACTATCCACCAAAGTACACACATATATGCACTTTATTACGTGCTGAGAATGACATGTTTATGCAATAACGAGCACCAACATTTTTCAAACCATGTGCTATCCTGTGTATGTATAGGATAACTGCCTGCCTCTTTTTCTTGCTAATTTCTAGTGCACTTGAATCACAATGATAAAACTTCTCGATCTTTGAAATAAGTTTTTCCGACAAGGAGCAAATCCTTCACCCAGAAAGCCAGAATTTGCAAGGCGAGCAACTTGTGCATAAAATGCATGCGCCATAAGGTGCTCGCGTAACTTCTGAAGAGCGGCACCCAGCACAGTTGATGCAATGACTCCCTGTATGGTTTTGAGTGGCCAGAATTAAAATTTAGAATTGGCTTTATGAATCTAGGTTGGTATTGCTATATATGTGATCTTTGACGAAAGCCTGTCTTAAATCAAGAAACTGTAGCTCATCAATTTTTTGAAACTCCAAAGTGAAATGCTGACATTTCGTTTTCCTTAACATCTTCCTTTATATTAGCAACCAGTAAAGAGCAATTGTTAATGTCCAGTAGAACTAAGAAGTCATGGACATATCAAACAGCATGTGATGATAACCAATTCAAATGTTTTTGCAGCTGCCCGTCTACATACCCAAGAAAAATATAACTAATTACAGGTATATTCATGATTCAATGCAGATATCAGATTTTTGGACAAAATTATTTCCCTTCCAAGACACAACGGTAGAATTTAGGTGGCCTGCATGAGCTCTAAAAACGACGCAATAGAGATGCCACACTGGCACTGAAACAACAACTCATCATTATCTTCTCTCATGCACTGCTTTATACACTTCAAATCTTCACATTGGGGCAAACAATAATATAAATTTTTTACGTCTATACCGCATGCATTACGGCACAAAGAAGGTTGTTCACTTAGTGATAATATGATAGATTCTGAGTTAGAAATTCTTAGCGGATCACAAGTCTTCAAACGCTCCGAATTTCTTTGAATATACTCTGAAACATTTATTTACCAAGTGTCTTTTTCTGAAACAACAGCTCTTAGTGGCAACATGAATCTTCACTGGAATAAAAACTGATAGTTTTTACCTTTTTGCTTTTTTCACACTTGCCGCTACATGTTCCTGATTAAGCGTTAGTAACAGGGCATAAACTTATTCGTTCAGTCACCCGCTTTGTGCATCAACACTTTTTTTTATTAATATATACCCTAAAGGCCCATTCAGGCATTACGCAGGGGGTTTTAGTTATACAATAAATTTGCAAATCAGAACATTGCCATTATAAAATTAAAGTGGTAAACAATGTAAAATACAGTTCCATAGACAAAGATGCAAAAGGAAAAAAAAATTGTGGCAGGAATGAAAACTCAATAAGAGAGACACAGCTATAGTGCAAAAAATATATATATACAGAAAATTGCCATGAAAAAATTGCCCCCTATCTGCATATTTGACCAAAAATGTCGTCGAAAGACTATTGTATTTCGCCTGAAAAGAGTGAATAGACAGAAATATTTATTTGATGTTTTGCACGAGAAAACTGGTGAATGGGATCCTGGAGGTGTTGCGTGAGACATGAGTGCCATCTGGCGGTAATTTCAGAAAACGAAAGGATGGCCTTTGTTATAGCGAGCACGCAGCACGCAGCATGCGTGCAATCTTGGAGGCCATATTTTGTAGATTTCAAGACAGGTAGCAGCACAGTATCGTCTTAGCAAAGCGTAGGAGACTCGCCTTTCCATGCGAAGCGTCGCATTGTCAGCTGCAGCGCTTAGAATTACTTATTTATACCTTTTCTAGTGTAAATAAACACAGTGCACAATATCGACATGTTGATATTGTGCCTCAAATATGCTCAAAATTTGCTTTTTATTGACAATCGTACAAGTATGAACGCAGAAACTTGAGCAATACTGGTGGATGCTGTGGATGTGGTCGTACTTGAGCCTTTTTGCTGACGGACCAAAATTTTTGCATTGGAGTATCCCAAGCAAGACTATCATCTTTAAGGAGGAAATATATTTACAATGAAAGAAGAGTAAAAATAAGCACATACATGCACTTACAAACTCACACAGATAGGTAAGTCATATGTCCAAGAAAATATTGAATTGGTTTACAAAGGTGGCACGATCAATGAATCAAGCGATGTCGCTTGGCAGTGTGTTCCAGTGATGTGTGCTTCGAAGTAATGGTGAGTGTTGATACATAATTGTGCGTGCCAAAAAAGGGTGTATTTTGAATTGGCGATCAATATGTTTCAAAATATTATGAGGTGTGTTTGTACAAGCTTCATGAAGGCACATTTACTATGATAAAATGTACGAAAATGCAACAACAGTGACGACAGTCTGCGTTTTTCAAGAAGGGGTAATGAAAGTGAGTGCGTAATATATGTAGTGCTGCAGTTGCGAGAATACCACTTGGTGATAAATCCTGCTGCTTCATTTTATTTTAATTCTAGTTAATCGATGAGATATGATTGATGTGGGTTCTAGATGATGGATGCACATTCTATCTTTGAACGGACAAGTGTAGTGTATGCTAGCATTTTAGAGGTATAGTTCACCAAGTAAAGGTTTCTTTGAATAAATCCAAGTGCTTTTGACCCCTCACTAGTTATGATATCGATGCGCTTATTCTAAGGCAGGTCAGAAGATAAATGAATTCCAAGATACTTAAATAGGGATACTTTTTCAATGGGGAGAGCTTGAATTTCATATTGACTCATTTCTGTTTTATGTGCTCTTGTAAACGTCATGGTCTTCGTTTTGGAAGTGTTAATTTGCCATGGTGACACCAAAATGCGAGTTTATTAGGGTCCAACTATAATGACTCGTTAGCTTGGGTACTGTCAATTTTTCTATAAATGATGTAGTTGTATGTAAATAATTTGATAGTAGATGACAAACCATGTCCAATGTCGTTGATGTAAATGAGAAACAAAACTGGTCCCATGATTGATCCCTGGGGAACACCAGACTTTGCATGTGAAAGTGAAGATGCATGTCCATCCACATAAATTGATTGGCTGCAGTTGCTCAAAAAATGATTTATTCAGCTTTTTTCCAAACCAGTGGCTACCTTATCATTATACATAGAGCCATCTAGAGTTTAAAAGAAGCCTTCCTTGTCAGCAACCAAAACATGCAACTTAGCTTCCAGATGCGTCTCAGACAGCATGAACACCGTTGTGAGGAGTGACTAGGCTATGTACAACAAAGGCAAGCTGAAAAAGCCAGTAGGCTTTTTTTGTGAAGCTAAGTTGCGTGTTTTGGTTACCTTCATTTACGTACTCTTCTATGAACATAATGATAAATAATACTCATGGATTTAATAACACCATCTCAAGGAAATGAAATGAGAAGACAGTGTGCTACTCTTGAAATATCTGCAATAAGTGCATAGCGGAGGACGTTTGCAGCTGCATCGCCAATAATAATAATAATAGCAATAATATTATACTAGGCAAGACATAGCCCACCAAACCTCTTGTGATGGCAGTTCTAACATAAGCACCAAACTAAAAGGCCTTCAAGCCAAGCCAAATTTGTGGCCACGACAAATATGCACAAATTTACCGATGTGAGAAATGCTGTGCTTGGAAAGTCAGATATGATATGTGATATGTAGAAGGAACATACATCAAAATAGTGCATGTACCAACGTGGAAGCTAAGGAATGCTTTAGTCAATGGGAAGAATAAGCTGCCGAGCGAACTTTCTGTAGTCTTCTTTACACTGTAATCTGCCACGAGTGTGACAACATGTCAGTCTATGAGACCTGTGATTTCAATGAAAGAGTTAAACAACACAACAGTTCAAAATGAAGTCACCAAATGATGGGTGGCCTTGGATGCCTTCGCTGAACATGCGGAATATACAGGCTTTCAAATTGACTGGTCAAGCAACCGTGTTCTGGTCGAAGAAAACAAGCTTGCATCATGCCAGCACCTGGAATCCCTGCACATTCACACAGCTGCACATATACTCAATAAGATTTATGGAACGCTGACCATATACTTTTGGTGCTTACATCACGCACCTAGTCATACTTAAATACGATGTACCTTTCTTATGGCTGTCATTCAGAACAATATCAGGTGCCTAAACATCTGTAAACTTTGTGTTATTTTGGTCGGTGTATCCTTTTGTTTGTACACTAAGAAGAAACAGTAATGCATTGCCTTTTTTTAGGCCTCTTCTAGCTGTTCACTGTAGTTGCAGTCGAAGGAGTGACTTTTTGATTATTGATCAACGGTAATGCTTATTTTTGTGATGGTGGCACAGACTGCCGCCAGTTTCCATGAATTAGCCAGGTTTTACCAAAGTTCCTGCAGTTTTCCAGCAAGGCCCCAATTCCCCGACTTTCCCAGGTTGGTAGACACCCTGCACAAACAAAGATAGATGGCAGTTAACTCGCGTCCTGTTCCCTATCTTATGCAAGTGTCATTCTGCACTTTATTACCTTGGAAGTACTTGCTGCTAGACAGGTTGGTATAACATTATTAGGGGAAATTCTAGACGATGCGAATGTGTGATGCAGTGTAAATATTTTCTGTAGTTCAGCTGCGACCGATGCTCTTTTTCTGTGCTTTTTCATTTTTCTAGTGGTGCTTAGGCATCTATAATTTTTCCCCTTAGCTTAATTAGCTCCCTGAAGCTATGCATCATCTTGCCCATTAACAACCATTGTTAAACTATTGTATGTGGCATTGTTGATGCAAAATGACCTTAGAGTATATGCTAAAGCTCCTGCAGGATCACCGGCTGAATGTGACAACCAATTCACCATTTATAGGACCCGAAGTATTGACATTTTCAATGTATCTGTTCGTACAGTGCTTCATTGGAGTCATGCAAGCTTAAAATATGGTGCTCCCACAGAGAAATTTTTCTTCCTGTGCTGTGACCAACGGGAAAACTATGTAGACAATAATGAAAAGAGATCACAACTAGGCTTAGCTGTGTGATGTCTGCCTCAATAAAAATGTAATAAATTAATGCAAGTGTGCTTCTATCACCATGGTGTTGCCAGTTTATTACTACATTTGATATGAATCTCTGCTCGCTCCACCATGGTGTTCCTAAGGGTGTACCTCTGAGACAGCATTGCCAGAACTAATTTCACTGTCACAATCTTGAACTGGTGTGCAACAAGCATGCGCCAGAGCAGAGAACACAAGAGAAGTGGTCACTGCTTGCATGTTCAAGGTCGTATGCACGCACACCGGACTATGATTTTGCAGTGTCTTACATTTTGAGTGGAGTATACATCGTTATGGCGGGAGCCATCTCTGTGGTCACCAGCTAGACTGTCACAATGTGCATATTGTTGCTTCAGAAAACTGTTTACGACAAAAAAAGGGCACCGTAGAAAAAAATATTTTTAGGCTAATGTAAGGGCTTGTGGTGAGGAGACTCTTAATAGGTATATGGTGTGTCATCTTGCAATAGAGAAGCAACATTTATACCTTGTTTATGTTAGTAGGAGTCTGCTAAACATTGGCCATACAAGCTTGTGGCTAGAGAAGGATGATGTCCAGAAGATGCCCTCCTGAAATGTTAACCTGCACCGTCCTCCCTTGCCCTTCTTGGTGCACTGGAATTTTTGCCCTATAGGTACTAATTCCTTTAGTGGGTACTCTTGAAGGGATTCTGAATAAGCTCACTCTTACCACCTGCTTTACCCGAGGGCAAATCCTACTGTTGGAACTTGTTTGCTTGGCAGAAATTTTTAACAGGAAAAGAAGCTTCACTCGTTACACAAATAAAGCTACAGCATTGCAAGATTACTATGATGTTATGTACACAGACCTCTCACATACAACTCACTAAAATGTCACCAATTACCTCTATGGTGAGCCTGATTATGCCTTAAGACAGCATGTAAGTTTCTTGATCCTATACTTTTTCATCAGTACATAAACCTTGAAAAAACAAGATCGTCACGTGCAGTGCATAAAACCAGTGCTTATAAGTGCAATGATGCCATCGGAAGCATCAGCAAAAGTAAATTCACCCTGCTGGAAAGCAAATTGTGTGTGAAGCCTGTAATTGTACTGTTAACAAAGTCTTCTCGACAACTTCATTACTTCTACTTCTGCAATTTTCATAATCCTGTCTCTTCATACCTTGCTGTCAACCCAAAAATTATTGACCTATGAGGTGTTACTCATATGACCATGCTCATTTAACATACCTGCAAGCCTCAGAGCTAACATAATAAAATTGAAGACTTTAATAAATTAATGCTCTCTGCTACTCACCCCTTCAAAAAAAATTTTTAGCATCCCCTTCAAACCTGTTTTTTTAAAGACTCAACAGGCACAGTGACGTGACTCATGAAAGGCATATCCGGAGCTTGTGGTGCAACTAAAATCTTTTTGGAGCAGCTTAAAAGCTGCCTGAAGCTTTTAAGCTAGAGCTGTTGCACCACATGTTACAGGGAACTAGTTCATGAACATATGCATGCATGTTCACTTGGACTTCTGCTCAACATAAACGTAGGCTTTTTGCATTTTTGCAGACATCTCCAATTTATATAAAGCTACCTAGCACTTTCCGGGAATACACATGGCATTTGTAAATGACTCTGGCTTTCAACGCTAGTTTAGCTACAATATTGAATCACAGACTGGTAAGACTATTTATGCATTGTATTTACTTTCCAAAAAAAAAAAAGAGTCTGATTATATTAATGCTTTCATTAGTACAACCTAATCGTTCAATCTGTGGAGAAGTGGTTGCTGTCATCGTTTATGTACAGAATTGTTAGGTCCCTGATTAATGAGCACTTCTTAAAAAAAAGGTTTTGTAACTGGTCCTTACTGCCAATTATTTATTATGGCTCGACAAAATTTAGAGTTATGGGGGAGTAAGTAGTTACACTTGGCAAACTGTTTGACATGTACAGTCGTCGAGGTCGAGAAGCCCAGCCGAGACATACCGGAATAGTGGAACACCATGCTTTCTAGGAGAAGTAAAAGTGATTGTACAGGATGCGGTACTGATGATAAAATTTGCCCACTGTATGGACCTAAAACTTAACTACCTTGTATGAAATATTTTGAAAGTAAACTGTAACAAATAGGACCACAAATAAAAAAAAATAACTAAGTGGTCACTTCTATATGCAGGTACTAAATTACTGTATTTTAATACAGTAAAGCAAGACTGTTGTCCAAGCACAACTAGCTCATTATTACTTTTATCTGACAATAACCACAACAGTTAGAAACTATTTGGCTGAAGTCATGTGGTAACTTTTGTAGTATAAGCGGGTTCAGATTGTTAAGAAAGTTGGTGCCCAGCAACGTTTTCAACTACATTGCACGTTCATGTTTACTGTGATAACATCTTCAAATCGCAGGGGTAACGTATGGATTTCAAGCGTATGCCATATACTTGCTTCCTGAAAGAACACAACGAAGAGTGCACGCATGCTTGACACAAATAATGAAATTTATGAAAAAGATGTAGCAGGTTTCGTCTCTTGGTGCAGATCCCTACAGGCACTTACCTAATTCGCATCCCATTTTGCCAACAAGCAGCCCATGTAAAACGTCTGAACATGCGCTATTATGTCGGGTCATAACCAGTTTCCTCTAACCACCTTGCACTTAGTTCTGGCACGACATACGTTTCAAAGATCTATTTCTTGCAGACTGTGTGAGTAATTGTAGACCATTCTTCAACAGTTATTTTTGTGCTTACTCGATAGGAAAACATGAGCTACAAATTTTCTAAGTTTCTAAAATATGAATGGTAACTGAATTGTGAATGGTAATCTACACCCAGCCTTAGCATATTTCCTTTATAATCATTTTCAATTTGAGGCATGGCACAAATTTTGAAGTACGACTGAAGCCTCTCATATGCATGTTTCGTTTATTTGAACGTGCCATTTAACAATCTTGAATTAATCCTGCAATGAACTAACATCTGAATGCCTTGCGAATTGCCTGCCACAAAATATATTTTACTAGGTAAATAGTTCTGTGCTTGTTACACAAGCTGAAGATGATGACGATACTGACTGCCGCATCGTCACTGATGAGGCAGAGGATAGCGCGTGTACAATTTAGGTGCACACACGAGGCCCAATGTCAGTGCTACATTTCCAATTTGAACACGAGCGCGCGCAATATGTATGTTTTACCGCAATACACAGCGTGCACTTCACCGCAAGGCACGACTGCCTTGCGGCACTGTTTAATTTTAAGAAGACGCTTAAGGTGGCAATTTTGAGCGAATATTTATAGTGCTCCCAGCATATCTTCAACTTTATTTCTTTTTTTTTCTTTGTATACACCCACAAGAAAAGACATAGCTTAGAAAACCGATTATCGTAATCGGCGACAACATATTTAAGCCACTTAGAAAATAACGTCGTGTGAACGACTGGTAATATTCCATCGCTTCCAACATGTGCATTTCGTATCTGTCTCACGCAGTTACGCAAGAAGAAGCTTCAATGAAAGTTTTGGCGCAAGCATACACTTCACGGAAGCGACACATCGATCCTTACGCTACACACGCACTTACCAGACATACACGTACGGCATACATCCACAAATAGCATAACACACGGTGTTCATGATCGGGCAAGTCGTTACCACATTGCTTATAGACAGTATTACAAAACGAGATCACGTATCCATGCGCAGAGGCGGTTCTCGCGAATGCATAAGGCTCCCGGCCAAGCAAAGACCACGGATAAATAAATAACCACTGCACGGTAAAGATCCTCACAAGTTAGTGAGGAACCTTAGACCTTTCGTTCCCACCACCTAAACGTCCCCAAAAAAATGTCCAACACGGCGATTTTATCGCCGTCTATTCATACGTTTTCAGCCAAGTCAAGCCGGTTTTAAGCGGCTATTGGGTGAACCGAACACTTTTGCCTCGAAAAGGTTCGTGCCACCCGGTGGCAGCAGACGCGGCCTGAAATATAACATACGGAGATATATTCAAGTAAAGACGAAAGAAAGAGATTGAAGTTGAAAATAAACGCGAAGGTAGGCGCAGTGTGCGCACCACAACGAAAATGTAGTACAGAAAGCGTTTTTTTTTTTTTGCTTTGCGAGAACTGTAAAGACGCTTCCCGCGCTCTACGTTGAACGGAGAATGAACCTTCCTCCGTGACGTGCCAACCATTGTATCACATTACTAAAGTTATGCGTGGCGTGTACGAGCTTACTTGCTTTAGAAGTGAAGCCACGATGTAGGACTTCAAAAAAAAAAAAAAAAAAAACAAGAACGGAGCAGCCGCACGGAGAACCCCGCCTTTTCCGCGGAGCTTTTTGCTGAAGGCAGTCATCCTCGTTACACCCCCTCTCTCCCTCTGCTGCGTTGCGACAGCACAAAAAGTGCGGTGCAGTCTGGGATGGTAATGGAGGGCGCGTGATTTTGAAGCTTGCAAGATGCTTTCCCAAGAGTCAGGTAAACTGCGATCACTCCATTACTAAGTGTGTTTGTCGTTCGTTAGAGTGCACCAGCGTCTAGGAACGTATTTGCAGATTAAATTCAGGCTGTGATGTCTGCAGATACGTCAATTATGCGGAGCCAAGGAGTGCCGAGTTGTGCGTGTCCGTCCCTGCGTAAATACAAGCCAACTTTTTGTTTGTTTCATAAAAGAAAGCGACGCTTGTGTAATGTAAAAGTTTATTCCTGATCTAGTCGATTGTCGTGTTTGTGCTAGAAAAATTTCTATGGGTGATGACTAGTATTATTAAAAGATGTGTTTCGCAGTTTCAAATTTCCCTGTCTTGTAGTCCGCAAATGGCGCGTCATTCAAGAATTACTAGCGCTTTGCGTCTTCGTGGCATTCGACCGCGGAATTGCATATGTCGTAGTTATTGTGTGAAATAAAGTGCTTCCGCTGTGTGGTTAATTAAGCATAAGGCTGCGGCTGCACTTTGAGTATTTGCATAACCGATGCTCGCTTCAGTTTGGCTTTTTTCCTCTGGTGTAGCGAAATTGGGCGAAGCTAGGCCGAGGTCATCGCTGGCTTCGCTATTAGGCCTAGGTGTTGTTTTCTGCTGAAAACGCAGCGTGCTGAATTCGGACAGCTGTTTTGGTCGGATTCGCCTGTAAGGGAATGTTTATTAACCCGACTATGGGGAAGTAGAGGCGTCGCAGGTGGAACTAAATTATTACGTATTTAGGGGCCGTACAGTGTCGCTGTGTCGTACGGTGCGGTCCGTGCGTGCGACTAAATGGGGGTTATGCAAGTTTAAGTCGTTCTGTTTAGGCGAGGATTTTCGTAGCTGTGCATGTGAAATTTCGCTTTATAATATTGCATGAAAAAAAAACTTACGTCAATTTTATTGCTTGTTAGTTTCTCAAAAAGCCCACCCCGTTTCACGTTTTCAGTGCGAGATGAGCGCTGGCGTCGCCGCGAACTAGGAAGATGGGTACGGTGCCGATCGCTTTGCGAACTTCCTGATATCTGTGTAATGCAGTTACCGGACGTTTAAATACGTCCTTCCCTTACATCCGCGGCCGTGATTAAAAGCTGCGACAGATACGACTAGTTGTCGCAGGGAAGCTGACCTGCTCTGCTAATCGTGGTAGCTGGTCGGCACCTCCCGCGAGCGAGTTGTGGTGGTTACAGCTCAATCCCTGCCATGCAGTCGCGCGCGCGTGTCGCCTCGCCTGCGTGTTTTGACGCATAAGTGGGGCCTAGTCTGTTCGTGAAACACCTTCGCGGCCACACGGTCCCTCCTCGCTTCCCTTGTGTGCGCGATCTGCCCGCGCTCATCGTTCTCGGCAGTGAGCCTTGTTTGTTGTTGTTTTTTATCTTGCTGGAGAATTTCTTCGTGAGTGGCAGAGATTTTTCTAGGTACTGTTAGTGGTCACAAGGTTGCAAGCGTTGTACCCCCAAAAAACTTCCGGTCACCTCATTTATCAGCTCCTAACGTCGAAACTGAAAACACAAGTTCTTTTTAAGGCTAACAAAAGTCGCTCTTTCGTTTTTCATATAAAAGG